>NW_013952781.1:134130-136418 GCF_001266775.1 Austrofundulus limnaeus
GATCATAACCTAGGGTTAAAAAACACATGTGAAGTGGCCGTGGACAAGTCAATCCATCCAACCAACATTACATGTAATTATTCCATAACCTGGTACAAGATCATGTGATCGTTTTCTTTCATTCAAACAACATGATCACAAACATCACCTTATCTTATGTAGGCATAATTCCTGGACATAAAACCTGTCAGCACCTGTGCAGGTGTCTCTCTTCCTGCCTCAGTCTGTGGTGTAAAACGACCCGACCACAGCTCACCGCTCAGCAGAGGTCTTTCCTGGTTCCTGAATACCTCCAAACGAAAAGTGTTCACACTGTCCCTGAGCGGTTCCAACATGTTTCCAAACATTTGGGTTCTCATGCTTCTCCAGCAGGTTGCTCTTTGAAGAGAATCTGACTGCTTCAACGTTAGCTGGTGTGTGTTGGGTCCTTTGTTGGCCGGACCTGCCCTTGTTGAGATTGTGGCTGGTCCCAGAAGCATGCTGCTTGTTAACGTTGTGGAAGACAGTGAGARGCTCYGAACAATTGTTGCATAAGATAAGGTGATGTTTGTGATCATGTTGTTTTAATGAAAGAAAATGACCTCACGATCACATGATCTTGTACCAAGTTYTGGAATAATTACATGTAATACCCATTGAATACATGTACAGTACATGTACATGTAATGTTATTTGGATGGATTGATTTGTCCACGGCCACTTCACATGTTTGTTAACCCTTGGTTATGATCCACTCAAAAATGAGATATTTTTGTTTCAATGTTAGGACATAAAAGGGTTAATTATTTTAAAAAGACCTTGGCATGCGTATAAAACACCATCTAAACTTTTAATTGTATGTGACAGATCGTATTTTAACCCTCACATTTCCTTACACAAAGGACATGAATTTAGTYAATTTCCAACTGTCCCTGCTCACTGGAGTGTGAAGCGTTAACTAAGATTTTGGTGTCATTCAAAGCAGAATGATCCCCTCTCCAAAGGTTACGCTCACATTTTCAAAATTATCTACGTTAATTTTATGGCAATTTTTCTGAGAGTATCATTCACCCTGTATTTATATTTGTCATTCGAACACAAATTCACTCTGTCCTTGAAGCACCATMTATCTGCACAGCTTTCCTGAGCAAAGAAAGACAACAAGCTGTAGTAAAATAGAAATTACATACATTTTGCATTTTTAAAATTTAAGGAGAAGTAAAACGTTGACTAAAATATATTTACTCCAGTAATGTATAAATAGCCAACATTTCTATTCAAGCAAATTAACAAAGTATTTGTACTTCATTACTTGATAACTCTAGAATTTTCTTCACCAAAGATCCAGTGTTTCATGACATTTTTGCAAACAACACACAACACGCAGGCAGAACATTACTACTTACTGCTTTCAGCAGCAGGGGCTAATAAATTCAAAATGTTGGATTTAGTTAAAAGAAGATAATCTTTTCAAGTCATCTTAGAATCTGAAAGAACAATTGATAATTTAGATAAAGCTGTTAAATAAAGGAACTCAGTGGTTCCACAGTCATTARTAAAGGTGATTTATGTAAGATTTGAGTAACAACCATTAACAACCAGAATGTCATTTTATCTCTAATTAAAAAACATGTTTTTCTTAAAAAGATTGTATTATCATCACAACAAGAATGAAAAGAAACTAGTTTTATTCTGTCTTGCAGCAGAGGGTTTCAGCATATCTTAGAAAAGATATCGTGATGTCAAAATGTGTTAAAGTCACCKTGAAGACAGGATTCGTCTGGTTCTCAGTGAAGGAGATTAGAGCCCAGCTCCTCCTTTWAAAGACGGAATCTTTACAGAACAAAAAAGAAAAATGATTCCATCAAGTGTTCGTGAAGGGTCTCAGGCTGAGTGTTGACCTTTTCTGCTGCTAGCTGCCAGTGAAATGACAGCTCAATGATAAAAACAGATGACTGAAATAACTGAGCTGCTTCTCAGGAAGCAGAGATGTCAAAGCTTTCCCCACACTCCACAGCTGTCACACTGCCATTTGGCTGCTGCTGTTGACATAAAGAGACATCAGTCCTTGTGGGAAAAAAAGAACACATCAGTGGTGTCAGAGAGGGCAGACTTACCTTGTTTCTTTTTATATCCAAACAATTTGGGAAAAAAAACTTTAGGAAATGTGACAAATATCCCTGTTCCTGCCTTATGTTTCTACTTCATTTTGAGATACAGCATCCAACTGTGAGAAAGCAATGGGCCTCATGCAAGAACATGTTCGTATTCTTCTCCTAAATTTCTCTTACTTTTGTTCGTACAAAGGG
>NW_013952781.1:138297-146998 GCF_001266775.1 Austrofundulus limnaeus
TAATTTAATTTAATTTAATTTAATTTAATTTAATTTAATTTGATGTTGTACCTACTTTCCCTCTGGGATCAATAAAGAATTTTTGAATTTGAATTTAAAGGTAATACATTTTTATGAGCCTTAAACATAGCCTGAAAAATATTATAGTCAACGAACTCATAAAACTTTCAATTGATAAAACAGTGTACGTACATATTTGATGGGTGACTGTAATCTTTTCTAGTGATAATCCTTATAGCTCTATTTTGTAAAATAAAAATAGGATTTGTAATTGTTTTGCATGCTTTCTCCCAGATGTCAATACAATATACAGTAGATTAAGTGTGAAACAGTTATTGCATTATATAACATAAACAAAGCTTTATCATTAAATAAGTCCTTTAGTTTATACAGCACTGCAATGGATTTGGCTATTTTTGTTAAATAATGTACGTGATATTCAGTGGTGGGCAGCATTAATCCAAAAATTAGCTCTGCGATATCTAGAGCACTAATGAAAATATTTAGGTCTGCAACTTCAATACCGCTTTTGCGATAGAAAATTTAGCGGAAGCTAATTTTAAAGCGCAAGTTCAATTTGACACTTGCTAGCTGACAATTCATGTACAATATATGTACAACACTGCCAACTAGCAATGTATGAAGTCTTTTACAACTTAATTCTACAACTGCCGATTGCTGGGGATGTGGTTTCCTGAAACAGACCTTTAGCTCCTGGTGTAAAAATTAAATAGTTGTTGAGGATTGCTAGTTTGGCTGATTCTTTGTCATTTTCTTTTGTTTGATGTAGATTTTTCATTAAAGAAGCATCAATAAAGTAATTTTAAAACTGTTTATTGGAAAACTGAAGCAATGCATTCTGGGTACATGATGGACTGACAGGAAATGAAAGCAGGAGGACAGAAAACTATCTTCACTTCAAATTAAGAGCTTGGATTTTAAAGTTTTCCATGTAGTTGCTCCAGTTGACCACTAGATGTCAGTCTTCATCAGCATAACTTCTTTAAATCATTTCTGCGTCCTTTCAGGCTTCAACTAACCCGGTTGGCCGATTGCTTCATCCAATTACGTCAAGGTTTGAGTTTCAACGTTTAAACTTTATGTTTTTTTTAAATGAGCTCCGATTGTAAAGTAAAATAAAACAATACATACAAATTTTAGTATGGATTACAAACGTTAACTGTTTTTGCTATTGCCTTCCTGCTACGTAAGCAGACACAAAGCATTGTGGGAAATCAGAACCCCTGACTGAAAGCAACAGTCAGCAGGATGTATACCTTCACAATAAGTGTGTTTATCTGGAAGGGGTGCTGTTTAGATCACATGTGTTGTGATTCATTGACAGTCATACCTTCCACTGTTCAAGATAATGACTGGTAGACAATTAGTTATTAGCAGTACTGCATTTTAATTTATTAAAGTATAAATCTGCTTATGAGTTATAAAAATTAGTAAGACTGCTAAAGCGCAAACAAAAGCAAGTAGCAGATTTGCACTTTAGCAGACTGGTGCCCACCACTGGTGAGATACCCATGTCAGTTTTTCATCAATGATGACACCGCAAAACTTCACCTCAATGACTCTACAAATCTCAACACCATCGACTCTAAATGGAACATCAATGTTTCTATTACTGAATATCGTAATTAGTTTTATCCTAATTTAATGTGAGGTTAAACCAAGTTTAATTCTGTCTGCATCCTCTCCAGGATCTGAAGCAGAGAGAGGCAGACAAATCCAGGGGCAAYGCTGAAACTGTGGTCCTGGACAACAAGCAGGGGGTCAGAAACCAGAGGTGATCGTCGGCAGAGGCACAGACAAGGACGAGGTGAGAGACAGGAATCCATGGGTCATAAAACGAGGTCAAGGCTGTGATAACAAGGCAGGGCATGAAYTGATCATTAGAGCATATTTGAGACTGGCTCTAGGATATTGTCCAATAAGGTACAGTAATATTCCTTGTGTTTTCTTAAAATCCATACAAACTTGTTTTTATAGTTCTTGTTTCTCTCTTCTGCTTTTTTCTCAGTTTTAAGAAGCATAACTACAAGTAATTTTTTACAAGCATTCCTTAATCCCTTGGTCATCCATGGTTTGTCAACAATATTTCTTTTTTGAACAGTTTTTTTTTTTTTGCATACATTGTTTTTTTTTTTTCATACAGAGGTCCCAGGATATTCCAACACATCATATGCTCTGTTTACATCATCTGGTACACATCCTTCCAGTTTTGTTTTTGCAAATAATCTTTCCAGTTTGTCCAAAGCTTTTTTTTAATGTGTTTATTCTTTTCCTGTCCACTATAGCTGCTGCATCACTGCACAGACAATTTCTACGAATTACAAAAACTGCCAARTGATCACTTATATCAGTCATTAAAATGCCACTAACCACCTCTCCATTTCTTACATTAGTAAAAATATTGTCAATCCTTGTTGCACTGTGGGTTGTGATATTTATTGGTCTGAATATTAGTGGATAAAGACTCAAACTACACACTGAGTCCATAAACACACAGATATTATTTAAGTCAAATGATTTCTCAAATCAACATTAAAGTCCCCACACACAAAAAAAAAACAGTTTTATTATAAGTCATTTCAAAGAGCGCCATTATTTTCTCAGTAAATAACTCTATATTTGAACCTGGTGATCGATACACACAACAACTAACTATAATATTTTTAGAGTTKTCATTTAATATTTCAACTGTAATTATTTCCATTACATTATCAACAACAGTTGTCATTTTATTATTTATTTTACACTTCATTTCAGTATTAATAAATAAAACAACACCTCTTTTATTACATCTATTCACACCATACWGTCCATACACCTCAGGTTGAAAGTTATTTGTTCTCATCACTGAGCCARGTCTCTGAGATTGCTATTTTATTAAAATTATTGTTTAATAGTTTTAAATAGGCTGTCATTTTTGATAAGCTAGCATACGTACTTCTACTATTAGAATGAATAATAGAGAAATCTCCATTTACTGTTTTAATTTCATTTGATTTAATTAATTTCAGAATATTTTTATCCTCTTTGTCTTCATATGTGGTAATATTTTAGTGTGTTAATTTGTCTGTATAATACTGTATGTTAATTTCTTTTGTGTCAAGTAGTTTCAGTCATTTTTTATTCATTTAGTCATTTCCTTTTTTTTCTTAATTATCCCCTCTTGGAGTTATCTAAATCCCTCTGACTTGTATTGTTTTAGCCTGAGACCTGAGACCCGTCTTTTACTCTTAGATGTTTCCATTTCTTGTCCAAGTTGCTACTATCTGTCGCAMGGTTCTTTTTGTTTTTTCAGCAACTTTGCCTCACGTGCGATGTATTTTATTTTATTTTTTGTTAAATGCTCATTAATATATTCATTTCCCTTCAGGTATTTTGCTTAAATTATTTCTTGATTTCCTACTAATGAACCTGATAACAATAGATGGTTTATTTGTTTCTGATTTAGCAGGTGTGACAGATGGAAATGTCCTTGTGTTGAATGTGAATGTCTTTGTTTTGTTAAAAAAAAGTCACTACTTGCTGCTCCATAGTTTGCAGTTCTTCTTGTGAAGAGTCTTCGGTGTTGTTTACATTTGCTGTAACTCAAGCGTAGACTCTGTGTTTAATTTCTAGTTCATTATCAATTTATCTCTTTTTATATTGTTCCAGGTCATCCYCTCTTTTCTCCAGTTCAGCTAGCTTTTTGTTTCTATAAGTTATTGCAATTTTCAACAGCTTCACTTCCTCAATTAGACCCATCAAAAGTTTTTGCTGTGATGCTAGGCTTTGATAGTTRGGCACTCATAAAGTTCAGTCATTTATTTTATTTTCCGTATTGTTGGAGTTGTTGTCTACCGAGTCTAACATTCTTCCTTGCCTGCATTTATTTGGCATGGCTCACCTACACAGGCTTGGTGATAGCAGCTCCTGGGTCTGATGAAACCAAGTGCAGTCGCCTCCTTGGTTAGCCCCCAAGCTAACCCACTAGTTAGCTGCTGTCTCCTGCCACCAGTCACCAACTTCCAYGTAAGCTCACCAGCCAGCCAAAGTCCTTTGCTGTTAGCCACCATCTCGGCCAGCAGCCAGCTGCTCTCCACTGCTGTCTGCCACTGCCTTGGTCAGCTCCTGGATTAGCTCGCCAGATAGCAGTTCACCAATGTCGTCATCTACCGCCTCGGCATCCAAACACCGGGTACGCTCAGCAGCCATTGGCTCTCCACTGCCATCAGCCACCACCTCCACCAGCACCCCGGGCTCGCCGGCAGAGTTGGGATCAGAGTTGGCGTTGGCTTAGGTCCTCTTGGAGGACGCCTACCGTTTTCTGTTGAACCCAGCTCCTTGTGGTACTCTTTCTTTCTTTCTTTCTTTCCTCAGAAAGAGCTCGTTCAGCTTGAATGAAGCAGGTCAGCCAAAGGGTGATACTGGAACTGTTGACATTGCAAGTGGTTTGTCATCCAGAATTTGACCAGGTCTGGCAATGATGCACGCAACAACTGGCCCAATTGTGGTTTTGCTTATGTGATGCTGGCCCATGCGTGGACCATCTCTGGCAAAACACATCTCGGCCAAGTGTTAAGCCAAATTCACACACTCCGAAGTCGGCACGGATTGTCGCAGTTTCATGATGAAAATTACGTCCCCTTTGTTTCCAGTGTCGACTCGGCCGCCCCTTTTGGCACAACCTGCCGGCAGAACTTTTTACCCCCYTCTTGCCATGATGGTAACGTGTGATTGGTCTGAAGTTCATGGGCYTGTTTGTGCTGAAAGTGCTCGGACACTCGGTTAAAAGAAAAAACAACTCGCTTCCAGAGCCYACTGTTACCAGGAAGCAGAGTTTTATAAAGATAGTCAAACCYTMWCAAACTCATGAATGGAGATTAAACAGATGTTGTGCACGGAGGAATCTGACTGATAAAAACTGTGGAGCTTTAARCAGGACAGATGTGGGTAAATATGTCAGGTGAGTGACGAGTCTGACTTTTATCTTTGCGTTGTCGACTGTAGCGGGAAGAAACTCCATGTGACGTATGCTGCAGTGGGAGGGGGTTTCCCAGGAGRTCGGCGCTGTGTWTCWKACATGACCGCGCATCCACCGGTTGGCGTTGGAGCAAGTATGTTTCAGGCCAGAACTGGGACAGTGTTGTGCTACACTATGCTAAGTCTATGGTTTTTCTTGCTGCAGTATTGTGGCATATTGGTGGTGCTTATGCATAAACGGCATGGTCATTGCTTGTCTTTCTTATCAACATTAATTTGTGGCATATTGCTTTGTGATTTTGGCAGATGTACAATAAGAGGTTCCGGGTTGTCAGGTAGGAAATGATGAAATATTGTACTGCCACTTTATTGCACCAAGTTGCAGAAAGTGGTAACAAACTTAGTATCTTGCAAAACTATTGTAGGATCTTTTAAATTTTTTCTCTCCATATCTTTTGCAGCGCTCAGCATAAAATGTTTCCAATCTTCAGAATTCCACACCAGTTCAATCAAAAGCTATTTTATAAACCTTCACAATGCCATCATTGTTGCATTATATCATTATTTACAATAAACCTTTTACATATTTATAAATGTAAATTGAAAATAGTGACATTTACAACATTTCCAGTGCATCCAGGAGTCATATCTGGCAGAATCTTTCAAGATTTCTGCTACGTAATGCAAATCTGATGGCGATGAGAAGGTTTATATCACTGTGATATTTTAAAGATTAAAGATTTGAAAGTGACTACATTTATTTTCTTGAAGACAATGTTACTATTTACACAAATAAAATCTGATATGTTGAATTTGTTGAATTTTGGTCTGACCTCTTCAGCTGATGTCAGAGCTGCAGGACTTGAACTGATTTCCTCATCAGCGTTTTCACAGCAAAGTCCTCGAATTCGCCAGATTTAAAAACATCAAAACTGGATTGTTTCATTCTTTGTGCATAAGAAAGGASAAAACCGGAGACACATGGATGTGATCCTAATTAGTAAAAATATTAGTTTTAACATCTCAATCTGGTATGCCTTTGAGTGATACACTCACACAACACTTATGAGTTAATACTTCAAAGACAATCTTTGGGAACGTCAGTCTGAAGTTGGACTAATTCAAAAACTTGACTCTTACAGAACCAACATGAAAACTAAGTTTGCTACAATAGTGACAAGTCAACATGTAGAACAAGCACCCTCTGAGTCCCTCTGTGCATTTTATCTGTGCAGTTTGAAGCTGTGCATGGAGCTGCATGGCGTTCTGAGCTCCGTCACCCTAGGGGAGCTCATTACCGACACTCCAGGCTGCGATTTGAAGGCTGTCYGCCCGCGCTCTGCTGTAATTAATTCAACTCCTTTTGGCTCTATTCTTTCTCCTCCATTAATCTGTGTATTTAATTAAAGTCTGTTGCTTTAGCAGCACAGAGTGTGAGAGGAAGAAACAGGAGTGAAGCGAGACTCAGACTGTAAAATATTTTGCTATTCATGGTTTCAGATTTAATACGGAGTTTTTTCCACTTACTCAGATTTTTTAAAGACATCTGACACCTTGTTTAACAGGTTTACTGAACACAGGCTTGTCTGACAATTCAATTGATAGTATTAGATGTGCATTTAGTGATTACTTGATTCTTTAAGTTTAYATGTCAATCTGAAATGCTGTTAAATGCATGAGTGAAAACAACCAGACTGAGTTCCCAGTCAGTGTCTACCAGTTCTTCATCTACCTTTTAAAGGGATCCATGATTAGTTGTAACATTAGACTTTATTTGATAAACATTTATTTTAACTGTAAAATAAAAGACTGTAAAAATACTGTAGGATGTTTAGTTTTTATATTTTTTAAACTAAAAGTTTAAAAATATATTACAGGGATGGAGCCATTTTATTTYCACACAAAGCATTCTGGGTAAATGATGACGTGGATAGGTCCTCGGTGCGAGGCTGCTAGCGAGCTATATCCACCCTGAAGGTTAATCTTGGACAATATCTGATGATCGACTCTTTTAAATGAAACCAGAGAGCGTTGACAGAGAGGAGAAGGTAGAAATGACTCAGCCTGGAACTGAAAATATGGATGGAGGACAACAGGTTAGCTTGTTTGTCGCGCTAGCACCGAGCTAATACATATAAGGTAATATAGCGTCGGGGCTAAAGCTAACAGGCTAAGCTGAGGTTSTTCTTCCATGAAGCAGCTCTGTTGTCCTCCATCCATATTTTCAGTTCCAGGCTGAGTCATTTCTACCTTCTCCTCTCTGTCAACGCTCTCTGGTTTCATTTAAAAGAGTCGATCATCAGATATTGTCCAAGATTAACCTTCAGGGTGGATATAGCTCGCTAGCAGCCTCGCACCGAGGACCTATCCATGTCATCATTTACCCAGAATGCTTTGTGTGTAAATAAAATGGCTCCATCTGTGTTAAAATATATTTAAAAAAAATATAAAAACTAAACATCCTACAGTATTTTTACAGTCTTTATTTTACAGTTAAAGTAAATGTTTATCAAATAAAGTCTAATGTTACAACCAATCAGGAATCCCTTTAAAACCCAAGAAGCCTCTTTGACARGYACAACTTAAGAGGGAGAGCACAGCAGGGAGGGACTTATTTGTGTTTTTGTTGCATTTGTTTTACTTACCGAATAACAATTATTTTATATGTGTTCATGTTTTGTTTTTGAAAGGTGCAGTTGGTCCATGGGGGACCTAAAGAAATGAAACTGTCCCATAAAGTAATTTCTCCTTAAAAAATGTAACTAGCTTATTAGCTTACTACATATTCTTTGTCKTGTGTGTTTTTCACCTATTTGATTCATTCTCAGATTACTTTACTGACAGTGATGGGATGTTACCTTGTGTTTGTCACTAGATTTATTATATTAATCAAAACTCCCCCTGTTCACAACCATCAGAGCAGGCAGCTGCTCCGAGTCTTCTTGGGGCGTAAAATTGCCACCCTACAGACATGTTCTGCTGGTTTTTGAACATACAACCACTCAACCTTACATAGGCTCACTAAGTTTATTTTATTTTTATGTTGTTTACTCAGGCAAATACCACTGAGATCACAGATCTTTTTCAAGAGAGGCCTGMMCCAGAGGGCGACTTACTCTGGTACCCATTTAACTTGGTTAAACCAGAGTATTGGTGCAGGATTATTACTTACAATTTAGAAATCCATTGCAGAAAGCTATCTGTCTGATTAATTTTACCCACACCAAATTAAAAAAAAAATTCTTTTTGTTGGGTGCAGTTTTGTTCCTTTAATTACTGTTTTCACAACCTCAGCCTGTAAGGAGGGAAGACAAAGATAACAGCTTTGTGCACCAATAACTGATTAATAAGCAACAAATAGTCCATCTTTTCACAGAAAATGTAGGCTACTGCAAATTGAAACATTTATGTAGTTTCAGGTAATACGCCCCACTAATATGCTCAGAAACTGATACTGGATTCTGGAGTTAGCATGAGCAACTTCATGTTTACCGTTAGCATGAGCAACTTCATGTTTACCGTTAGCAACTTCATGTTTACCTATGAAAAGCTAAATGCTCAGTGACTTGAATTGTGAAAATGATAAAATGCTTATTTTGGACAGAGAATAAAGAACGTACCGTTTAGCCAACCTAATTAGAAGTTCAAATAAGAAGTCTTCAGTTAATCCAAAATGCTGCTGCTAGAGTTTTAATGAGAGTTGGAAGGAGAGATCATATTT
>NW_013952781.1:148726-149865 GCF_001266775.1 Austrofundulus limnaeus
CCCCCAAACAGTTGCAAGAAAATATTTGATAGAATAATTTCAGGTCTCAGTCACGCTGATTGAGTGTGAGCAGATACACAAGATGTTGGATAAACCAACTGAAGGTGAGGGGTCTACCTGCAGATTTTTGGGGAATCTCCACCAAAAACATGTGATCTCAACTAAACTTCTGTTATGAAAATTAAGATGTTCACATCCTATCCAGAGAGCGTTCTCATTTCAAAACTAGAAAATGATTGCCTGACTCTTGGAAAGCTCTCTGTAAGACGTTTGGTCTGTAGGAGACCAAACTATCTCTCTGCGAGCCCTAAATGCTGCTACATATTTGGACGTAAGAAATAGTTTCTTTTTGACATGGTTGTATGTTGCAAGATGGTCTTTTTTGCATTGACATTTTTTCTTCACTCAAAGAGAAACTGTAATGAAAACTCTACGTTAGGTCTGTCCTTCCTGCAGCACGTCATTAACAAACAGAACCAACGACACTGTGACAGTACAGGTGGCAGAGTGAATGTTTATCTTCATTTGATGGTGGAGAGCTGGTATTTCTGTTGTTTACTAAGGAGAAATGCTGTTTTACCACAGCCATTTCCAACAGACAGGTACGACATGGAGTCCCTTACACATCAGGGCTGAGGCACACTACCTCAGGGATATAACAGTCATGGAGAGCCGCCGGTGTCTCTGCGCTGTCTCTTATATGCACAAAACATTGCTATCTCTTTCCTTGAGTTCTTTGACTATCTTTATTAGTTTTGCCAGAACAGTTAAAAGCAGTCTCAGCCAGCAGAGCCTCTGCAGAGCAGGAAAAGCAAAATGAAATCAGTGTAGTTCCTGTTTTCCCACATAAACATGCCCACAAAGTTCTGACGTATCACACAATACTTGGCCCCTACCCTAAGATAAAACAAGTCTGCCAAGAGCTTCTGCACAGAACCGGTTCTCYTGAGGGGATGTGGGAAGATAAAAATACAATTCTCGTCATGCAGTCACGTCAACAACAAAAAAGTCACTTTTCTTTGAACATACATCTACCTTCAGTTTTGTTCACTGAGACGTGATCTTCACTCACTGGGCCTCATGCAGGAACATGTTCGTATTCTTATCCTAAATTTCTCTTACTTTTGTTCGTACGAACA
>NW_013952781.1:151595-156206 GCF_001266775.1 Austrofundulus limnaeus
ATCTTAGAATATGAAAACATTGGTGAATGCCACAAATTCTCCTAAATCACTCGTACGCACAACTTAAGAACAAACTTTTTTAAAGGTCTGTTTTTTCTGCTTCAGCTGAAAAAAGTGGGGGGGACAAAGGGCACAGATATTGGAGGTAGGGGGGACATGTCCCACCCGGTCCCTATGGCGGTTACGCCCATGAACCTGTGCGTACGAACGGTTCTTGCATGAGGTCCATTGTTACAAGAAATACATCACCTTTACTAACGGTAGAATAACTAGCCTCTGATCAACTTTTTGAATGTACTTGTWTTGTACATTTGAAATAATAAATTATTATGACTAATAGCAATAATGTTTACACCCTTGTTACATCAACAAGGGCTTGATTCCCCTTCCCTCCCAAACATCCCCCCTGAGGGATCTGGTCTAAAGGCCATGGAATAGGAGGGGAAACTCTGAACTGTGGTGAACCGAGCATGAAACAAATAAGATCTGGTCTCTGGACTCTGGTGGGTCTTGGATCGGTTCCAGCATGGAGAATCAACCTCACTGTCACCGGCTCCACTGAATCCCGCCCCCATCTCATGTTTGACCCAAGACCCCCCACCACCACCACCTGTCTGTTCTGTCGTATAGGATCAGAGCAACTTTTTAAAACACATCTCTCCTATTYGGTGTTTCCAAGCTGCAAAAGGAAGCACGACCCTGTTCCCCTGTTCTCCCATGTTTGTCATGTATGTTTTTCTTGAACGGGTGATGTTAACTGCTTTTTGTTCTTCGTTGCATCTCTGATGTTATGTTTGAATGACAATAAAGCAAATCTAATCTGTTTCATAAAAGACAAGAAGAGATCATGTGTTCAGGTGGAGATTTTCTCAGAAAGTCTGCAGATATTTGCTCCTGAATTGAAATTGCTGATGAAGAACATAAAATGTGCTCWAAAGGACGGAGGCCCAAAAAGCTCCAATCATTAAAGGTTAGGCCCACCTTCACACTTGATGATGACTTGCTACAATGTAAAAAGATAAATTACCAGGATGAGGCTGGTCTTTACAGGGTTAAGAATCATTTTACATGACAGGTTCATGGTTTGAAGTAAACACAGAACTTATATAGTGAAGTTGAGATCATCATAGTGGCAGCAAATCTTTTAGAAAGCCATGAATCAAAATGTCAGCATTACAATGTCCTGATGTACCTCAGTAATACAGGTAGAAAACAGCAAAAAGAAAAAATCAGTAGTTCCTCTGGATGGGTTCTTCTTTAGTGAAACGTTTCATCTCTCCTCCAAGAGACTTCTTCAGTCTAATGAGTTTCAGGTGAACTCAGCCTTATAAGCTCCGCCTCCACCTGGACAAACAGGTTAGTCACATGCAAAAAAGGGCCATCGCCTAACAATAGGCTTGATTAGTTCTATTGTTCATAGAGAGTCATGTGCCCCATCACGTGACCCGTGTCGTGTTATGTGDATGTAGTGAATGCAAGCGGGGGTTCAACGTCCCCTTGTTTTTGTCCCTCTTTGTGTTGGTATCATTGGTTGGTACCATTCACCTGAAACCCATCAGAATGAAGAAGTCTCTTAGAGGAGAGACGAAACATTTCACTAAAGAGGAAACCATCCAGAGGACTTACTGATTTTTTCTTTTTGGTCAGCATTACAACTTTTGCTAATTTCTCAAACAAATACTGGAACATTAAACCGATGGRAGAAAACAATGTGGGAGCAGGAAAAACAGGGATGGAAACAACTAGGACAGGATTCTTCTTCAGAACACTGGAACTTTGAAAAGACAAAGTTTTTTATCATGTAGCTGAGATATTACAGCACATGTAAACCAACTGCAGCCTGTTTATTTTTAGCTCTAAATCCAAGGACAGCATCCCTTCTATTGATTTGAAGAAAATACTTTTTCTTGGGGTTCTAGAAAGGTACTATTTCACTAAGCTGCAACAGGTGGGGGGTTGTTGGCTGAAAACATTTGGGGCAGTAGCCTTGAATGTTTTTTGTCAGATCAGTACAGGTGTCAAAATGTGGCAATCAATTTACAGAAACTAAATGAAGAATGAAAAACTTGATGTACTGAAACAGAATCTTACAAGACATTTTGGGGAGGTCTTTACAAATACCTTTAACCTACTCTCCAACTTTATAGCTTAGTGAGACCTTTAACAACAGCAGGATTTGATTTAAAGACTAAAAACTAAACTTGAAACAAAATCTGATTTTGCAAAGACTTACACAAGTTCTTTTGGATAATGAGCCATATGCCACAGACTAGGAAGTAGACTGAATAAACAAAACATTAATCTCAGTKACAGGCTTCTTCAGCAGCAAAACGAACAAAATAGCCTCATAAATAATAAACTTTTTTTCTTTCTTTTGTTAAGAGATTAAATTTAGCTGAAACCAATTAAGGGTGCAGTTATTAGGTCAATGTAACAGAACRTTGAGTTTAAAACATTTAACTGAGTTAAGCTAAAAAGAATAAATGTTAAAAGATATTCTATTTGACTAAGGTTGGGCAAAATTGTACTGTTTACAACTAAGCTTCAGAGAAACTGGAAAGTCAGAAAATGCGGACCGAGTCAACGCCAACTACAGCAAACTGTCCTCCAGCGAATGTTTGAAACAAACCTCTGCTGAGTTTCCACGATGCACTCAGTCAATCGGTTTCTTWACAAGTAGCAAACTAGGCACTGAAAGGCGGTAACGCAGCAGGCCGTGGCAGAGTGTTATTAAAGATATGGTGCCACTCCACATTGTGGAAAAGGTMGGTTTCAATTCACAGCTTAAGCTGTGAAAACAGAGAAGTAATTATAGCTTATGATTTATTTGTAAGCAGTGGTGGGCAACGCTAATCCAAAAATTAGCTCCGCAATTTCTAAAGCACAAACGAAATATTTAGGTCCGCAATTAGCGGATTTGTGCTTTAGTGGGCTGGTGCCCACCACTGTTTGTAAGTATCATTTAAGAACACAAGCTAACTGATTTAGAATCAAAAACACACAAATGCAGTTGTCATTTTTTAATCCTGATATTAACCTTTCTTGGCTAAATGCCGCAATTAATCATGCTTATTTTTTTTTTTTGCCAACATCACCCAACCCTAGTTTTGACCTAAATCCAAATCTAAAAGGATGTAATGGAAGACAAAACAAACAAGAAAATTGTGGTTAAGTACATTCTTCAGCTGTCCTTTCTTTTCRGGGTCATGGTAGAACTGGTGCTCATGTCTAGCAGTCACTGAGGTGAGGTACACCTGGACGAGTTGCAAAGAGACAACATACCATTCATGCTTAAACTACCARCTACACACAATTTAGAGGWGCCAATTAACATAATCTGCATGTTTTTGCTCTGAGGGAGGAAACCAGAGAAAACCRARGAGTGCTCAGGGAGAAGATAYGCTGGAAGGCAAACCTGTGACCTTCTTGCTATGAGGCGGCAGTGCTTACCACTGTACCACTGTGCAACTCTATTTAAGTTCAAATTATACGTTTTTGGAATTTGACAATGAAAAGCTTGATTAAAATTGCTGAAGTTTTTAATCTAAAAAACATTAATCAAAAACAGACTGWGCTAATTGGTGCTATGAAGAAAGGACTAAATCAAAACAGAATATTAAAAATAAAAGCTGATTCGTCTGTGATTCACAAGTAAATATTCTGACAGATGTGACGTTTCTAAGAGAACAAGGATAATAAAAGATCTTTTTTGTTTAATAAAAGCGTTCAATCCACAGTTTCTAACCACAAAGTTRAAAGTGTTCCTTTACAAAAATGCTGTGCCATGGATACAAAAATAGAAAAAAATGTGCAACTGGTGGTCTCCATGTGTGGTTGAGACGTGGGGGTGGAGATGGCTGTGAGAAGAGCCTAAAACTACCCCACAGGAAGAAATCCAGGCCACACAACAGCACAGAAAGGTTCGGCGGGGTAGGGAGGACGCTGCTTCAGATGGCGTAGTCGTCKGGAGCGGCGGGGCTGAAGGCGGAGCATCTCAGGACATCCAGGCAGTTGACCAGGATGAGTGTGCCGGTCAGGTGCTTCCAGCGTTTAGTGATGGGGTTCTTCATCTTGTCCAGGCCCATGTGCAGCTCCTGGATCACATCCCTGTAGCTGTCACCGATCTGAGCAGCCCACGTGACCAGGAAGTCATATGCAGGCTTCCACATGGCCTGCAGGGACAAAACCATTTGATTATCTTCAAACACACTTTGAACAGCTGATCATTGCCTGCTGCACAATATATTAGGAATCCCTGAACTAATTTAAATAATACATTTATAATTACTGAATGTAAAGAAATACTGTAGTGGTGTGAAACCATCCACACTGTTCTATATCAGTTAAATGATTACCGTATTTATTCAAGTATAATATGTAAAATTAAATCCATAAAATCATCCATAAAGTTGGGGGGTAGTACTATACTCGGATAAATAGTTTTACTTATCGGCTTCATTCACAAAATTATTGAGTCCGGAAATAAGACCGCGTTGTAAAAATCAGTTGAAACGAGCTCACCTCTGACACTCCTCCATACTTCAGAGCGAGATAATAACAGATCCAGGCAGGAGACATGATGTGAAAAAAAGCAGTCCTGCACCTTAGTAA
>NW_013952781.1:156558-158587 GCF_001266775.1 Austrofundulus limnaeus
TTACTAAGGTGCAGGACTGCTTTTTTTCACATCATGTCTCCTGCCTGGATCTGTTATTATCTCGCTCTGAAGTATGGAGGAGTGTCAGAGGTGAGCTCGTTTCAACTGATTTTTACAACGCGGTCTTATTTCCGGACTCAATAATTTTGTGAATGAAGCCGATAAGTAAAACTATTTATCCGAGTATAGTACTACCCCCCAACTTTATGGATGATTTTATGGATTTAATTTTACATATTATACTTGAATAAATACGGTAATGAACGTTGTGTTAGATACATCACATCAATCGCAGACTTTTAAATTAAACTGAATCAAAATCGAATCATGACAAGACTTTGTGGCTTTGAGAAACATGGCATCGTCATCCAAACAAATCCACATAATGTACTGTCAGAAAGCTGGTGATTTCCTGATGATTAACTTATGGAGTCAAACAAATTCATCATGGCCACCACAYCTAATCTCACAAAGCTAATGTTGTTAACCTTTATTTAAGCAGGCAATCCCACTGGGACCACGGATCTCTTTTACAAGGGAGGCTGTGCCTGAAGGCAACCTAATGCACCAAGTGCCTATTTTTAACTGTGGGAGAAAATCAGAGTACTCTGAGAAAACCCACACAAACATGAGGAGAAGATGCAAACTCCATACAGGAAGACCCCTGGTCCAAACCCAGGAGCTTCTTGCTGTGAGGCATCAGTGCAGTGAGCCGTTGTGCTGCTGAATAACTTTTCTTGTGGTAAACTTTTTCAAACTGTGTATTTGAGGCTCAAACAGAATGTTTATTTTAATTCAAGCAAATTGTCGTTACAAACATGGTAAATTTGACCCTTTTGTTAAAGAAAGAAAATCGCACAAAAGTCACAGAAATAGCTTAAAACTGACACCAATAAACATTTATAAAAATCAACTAATGAAATTTAGTTTTTGATTTTGATTTTTGATTAACCGGAATGGAAAATAATTAACCTGGTCTTGATAAAAATCCTCTTGAGCAAACATGTCCAGTTGTCTCAGGTTTAAAGTGTGCCTTCTCCAGAATAGTCCAAATGTTTATCATAAATATCCTTAGGTGTGTTTTTAGATTGTATTCACACCTGATAGTCTGGTAGACTTGGTTCAATTGGGGACCAAAATTACAAGCTTTGTTTTCAGCTGGTGTGGATCACATTCACACTGAACTGTGTGAAATGAACCAAAGCCTGTGGACAACCTGATCACACACTGGCCTGTGGTGGTGCTGAACCAACAAACACTGAACAAAACAGCATGAAAACCTCTGAAGAAGAAACTTAGCACAACTTCACAAACATGGACTGATGTCTGATTTTAGTGGTTGTAGGATTTCTCTTTTGCTTTTGGAAAATGTGCCAAACAAGCACATTTCAACAACGGGCTCAGTGTGAGAGGAAGATGAGGCAGAAGACCATGGAGAATGTTGTTTTTCACACAAGATGGCTGCAGCCTGCACTGAGAAGGACCGCATCCAACTTCATAGCAGTGATGTTCACCTTATGCAGACGTCAAGCAAAGTATTTGAGTAACTTCTATTATTACTCAGAATGCACTGTTTTATGTCACTTCCTGCTTTTGGAGCAGTCTCTAGTCTGCTTCGTGTTCACACATACGAACGGCCCAGAGGTCACTTCAATTAAACCGAGACCTAGGTTTGTAGGCAGACCAGGATCAGAATTTGATTATGCATTSACACCTCCCCAAATGATAGATTTTAAAGACAAATAGGGTTTAATTAAAGCGTACTAAACAGGGCTGGTGTGTTTACACCCTTATTTGTGTTTTTGGCTCATTATTCTGTTGGAGGACCATTTCTGTCTTTTTGACATTAAAAATGCCAGATCACTGTGTTTATTTAAGAGAATGATAAAGGTTAATTTGCTGGAGAAATATATAAATGTATGAATTGTTGTTGAAGGAGTTAAACTTTTATTATTTATCTATTTTTGCTTTTTGTAAACTGAAGATTATTTTTGATTGAATTTATTTATTTGAGAAAAAGGGGCAGATA
>NW_013952781.1:159312-160862 GCF_001266775.1 Austrofundulus limnaeus
TACTTACCTACCTACTTACTTACTTACTGACTTACTTACTTACCTACCTACTTACTTACTTACTTACTGACTTACTTACTTACCTACCTACTTACTTACTGACTGACTGACTGAATGACTGACTGACTGACTCACTTACTTACTCACTGACTTACTGACTAACTTACTTACTGACGTACTTATTTACTGACTTACTTACTTACTGACTGACGTACTTACTTACCTACCGACTTACTTACTGACTGACTGACTTACTGACGTACTTACTGACTGACTAACTTACTTACTGACATAATTACTTACTGACTTACTTACTTACTGATGTACTTACTGACTGACTGACTTACTTACTGATGTGCTTATTTACTGACTGACTTACTTAGTGACATACTTACTTACTGACTGACTTCCTTACTGACGTACTTACTTAGTGATGTACTGACTGACTGACTTACTGACGTACTTACTGACTGACTGACTTACTTACTGACATACTTACTTACTGACTTACTTACTTACTGATGTACTTACTGACTGACTGACTTACATACTGACATACTTACTTACTGACTGACTTCCTTACTGACATACTTACTGACTGACTTACTGACACACTTACTCACTGACTGACTTACTTACTGACTTACTTACTTACTGATGTACTGACTGACTGACTTACTGACATACTTACTGACATACTTACTGACTTACTTACTGACATACTTACTTACTGACTGACTTACTTACTAACATACTTACTTACTGACTGACTTACTTACTGACGTACTTACTTACTGACGTACTTACTTACTGACTTACTGACTGACTGACTGACTTACTTACTTAATGACTGACTTACTTACTTACTTACTTACTTACTACTTTTACATACTTACTTACTTACTTACTTAATTACTTACTTACTGACTGACTAACCTACTTACTGACGTACTTACTTAATGACTGACTGACTTACCTACCGAAGTACTTACTTACTTACTTACTTACTGACTGACTGACTTACTTACTTACTGACATACTTACTGACTGACTGACTTACTTACTGACATACTTACTGACTGACATACTGACTGACTGACTGACTTACTTACTTATGTACTTACTTACTGATGTACTTACTTAGTGACTGACTGACTGACTGACTGACTGACTGACTTACTGACGTACTTACTTACTGATGTACGTACTTACTTACATGCTTACTGACATGCTTACTGACTGACTGACTTATTGGCATACTTACTGACTGACGTACTGACTGAATGACTGACTGACTTACTTACTGACGTACTTACTTGCTGACTGACTGACTTACTTACTTACTGACTGACGTACTGACTTACGTACTGACGTACTTACTTACTGACTGACTTACTTACTGACTGACTTACTGACTGACTTACTTACTGACGTACTTACTTAGTGACTGACTGACTGACTTACTTACTGACGTACTTACTTACTGATGTACTTACTTACTGATTTACTTACTTACTGACGTACTTACTTAGTGACTGACTGACTGACTT
>NW_013952781.1:161142-163966 GCF_001266775.1 Austrofundulus limnaeus
TCTTCTGCTCTCTATACGTGCACTTGATTCTGTGGTTGCCTTTAAGAGCAAACTTAAAACTTTCCTTTTTTATAAAGACTTTTAACAACTTCACTGTGTTGTCTGTTTCTTAGTTATTGTTTTATGATGTTGCTGATGTTTTTATTCTTATTTTTCTGTATAATTTTTGCACCTTTGTAAAGCACTTTGTGACCCTGTCTGAGAAAGGTGCTTTATAAATAAACTTTTACTGACTGACTGACTTACTTACTTACTGACTGACTTACTTACTTTCTGGCAATGTCCAAGAACTTATACTAGCTTTGACCTCTGAATAATCTGTGCAGCTGCAGTTACAGGAGCATCAATCAGGCTGCTTGAAGACAGTCTTTTTCTGGAAAACCAAAATTCAAAAGTGGTTCCTGATTTTTATTAGTTGATTTAAAGTTGTTGTTTTTTTTAACTTTTGATTTAATAGTGACCTTTTGTAGGTTTTCCTTTCTTTAACAAAATGGTTAAACTAACTTTTAGTTGGTCCTGCCATCTACACTTTGATGGTGCCAAAACCTTCAACTATAGCAGCAGGTTGTTTCCAATAAGCCAAGTAATTAAAAACATACTGTATTAGAACACCAATCTTTGTAACAATATAACCTTGGTTTACCATTGATTTTAAACCTATTTTCAGCTGCTGATTTCATCTCATGTAAAAAATATGACAAACTCAAAATTTTTTGAAGTTCTGAAGAGCGACAGTACAGGTGTTGTCCAACATACCTCACTGTCCACCACCCCATTCTTGTCGCGGTGCGGCGCCTCATAGGCTTCCATCTGCTGGCGGGAAACTTTGACAAGCCTCTCTGCCAGCTCCCTCCACCGCCCTGCTAGCTCCACAGCAGTGGTCAGCAGGACAAAGTCCATGACCAGTCTGGCCACGAGACCCTGACAGTCCATCTTCAACAAAGCCTGTAGAGAACAGGACACATGAGTCATTCAGTGAAATACAGAACAGAGTCTGATGGGATAAAGAATCATTTCTGGCTTTTGAACAAAAACGGAACCTGAAAAAAAATCAATTGGAGCAGCAAATTAAATACAAACTGAAGTATTCACAAGAATGTCATGATAAAACTTGTTTTATACAAAGTAATTAATACATCAGCAGGTTTCATTCCATTCACTTGATCCTACCATTTCCCACAGCCTGCCTTCTAAATCCCCCACAAATCTAATCTTTGTGAAACATTCAGATGCTTTCTGCTGGAAAGAAAGCTGAAATCTGCCAACAGCAGATTTTTGTTCCATCTGAGCTAAGGAGAGGGAAACTTTGAATCAAACCTGGTAACTGAAGAGATTCAGAATGAGCAATAATCCAACAACTTTATTTCTCTTGACAAAGGTTTAGAACTCTGAACATCTTTTCCATCCTCATGCCCTGGGCTGCCTTAATGCACAGGCTTACTTGGATTGAAGCCCAGGGGCCTACAGCGTTGGGGGGGCTATCGTTTTGAGGTCACATGATGAGCTGAAAAAGTTACATAGTGTTTTAACTTCAAAGTCTTTCTGTCACTTATTGCAAATGCATATTTGTAACCGCTGATTGATCCAAACGAATAGTAACTCACGTGGGCTCACATGGTCTGACCAATCAGAATGTGGATTGTTAGTTTTGGGGCGTGTCTCTCGATGATTGGCTAACAGCGGCCAACATGTCAGGTCGGGGTAGAAGTTTGTGTATATGTCAGAACAAGTTTGAAAAAAAGAATATTGAGCTAGCAGAAAATTTTGAACCAGCTTACTGGAAACATGAATCTGTCGAAGGATGTTTGCTGCTTCAGAACGTCCTGAGAGGAGGACAAAGAAGTAGACATTTTGGGGACCTACGCAGGATATGTATCCTGTATCCATTCACCATTAGTAGACAGAAAGATACACAAAACCAAATTCTGTATGCAATTATAAACCTTGTGCATAAAATTTTACCAGTATGAACATATACTGCTAACTGGGAACACTTACTGGGTGTGTGTGGCTGGGTAAATGAGGACACAAATTGTGTAGTTAAGCAATTTGAGTAGTACGGTTGGTTAGGAAGGTGCTGTGTAAGTAGTCCATGTATCAAATATTGGTCTGAATGGTGCTCAGTGTTGAAACTTGTATGAGATTAACTTTGCGTGATCACCACTGGAAGAAAAACAAAGTGAATTTAAAAAGGTTGCAGTTTGTTTAGGTCTTAACAGATCTGAACGGGAGAACAGCCCCTCCTGCCATCCCCTGCGACCTCCCTGTCTACGTCGATTTAGCCCAAATGACGGCTGTTGGTGGGAAAAGTCAAAACACTGTGGAAACTATGGCTGCTCCTGCAGCCGAGGCAACCTGCAGCATGTCATGGTGGATTTGCAAATACAAAACTGTCACATGCAAATATGAGTGCATTTATGCAACACACATCTGTGTCTGTGAGTCATAAGAATCATGAGTTGCAGAGTTCTACATTACCAAACAGAAACAGTTTATTTAAGATCTGTAATTTCTTAAACGGATGAATATTCTTGTTCTGAGAAAAATAAATTTAAACTTGTTTAAATCAAACCTTGTAAATGATGTTATGCATGATGATATACACTCACCGGCCACTTAATAAGGTACACCTGTCCAACTGCTCGTTAACACTTAATTTCTAATCAGCCAATCACATGGTGGCAACTCAGTGCATTTAGGCATGTAGACATGGTCAAGACAATCTCCTGTAGTTCAAACCGAGCATCAGTATGGGGAAGAAAGGTGATTTGAGTGCCTTTGAACGTGGATCTACTGGGATTTTCACACACAACCATCTCTAGGG
>NW_013952781.1:166977-175786 GCF_001266775.1 Austrofundulus limnaeus
TCACTTGGGTTGTTACCGACAACTGGTGAAAATTTCATGTCATTAGCACCTCTAGTAATATATTTACTGAGAAAAATGATGATGTGTTCAATACTTATTTTACCCACTGTACTTGTAGACTTAAGAAACCTAATTTTTACTTTCCAAGAGTTTCTGTCCAGTGATTCATGAGGTATTTTGCTAACAGGTGGGCCCATGTGACTCCAACAGTTTAAGGCAAATATTTAGTAAGATATTATTTGATCATATAGTTGGTGCTCAATATATGTTTGAGAATGACTCTCAGCTTCCAACACACCGAACTTTAGTTCATTATCTGTAAAACTGACTGACTTATAGCTATTTTTGTATTTGCTAAGAAAGCTCTTAGGTGTATGGGCCTCCTTGAATAGGGTTGAATGCAGAAGTTTATTGGCTGTGGATCTGTGATTACTTTCTGAGAGTTTCATTAAAATCTGTTTACTGGTTCAGTAATGCTTTTACTTACGGACACACACTCACACGCTCACAAAGGCATAAGCAAAAGCATTACTTCTGACGGCAGGCAGTAAGTTTTAAAGTGGAAATAATATTGGTTATTAAAGCAGGCCAATAAAAGTGTTGCTTTGTCCTTTTATTTAGAACCATGACRCTGAGCTAAGCCTGAATCAAATCTCAAACAATCAGAACTACTTAAAGTTTCTTTCTTCTCACAAATCCTAACATTCTAAATATGTCTCTACTTCTAACAACACCCKTCCTCAGAACTGTCTTTCCAGTGGCAGAGGAGCACATACACAGACTCAACAAAGCAAAGGTGAGTAGTAGTGCTCCACTCTGAGTGTGCAGGAATGTGTGGAATGACAGGATATGAAGAAGGGGGAGAGGATGAGGGAGGTTGAGAACATGGGGGCAGGTCCGGCGCTGGGGGGGCAGACTCCATGCTCCAGCAGTTTCTTTCACTCTGACACAAGACAACAGGATAAGATAGTGATGACTGTAGGCCAGCCGCTCTGCTGGATTTCAGAGCAACAACAATGTCACTTAAAAAAAAACTCAAACACAAACAGTTCAGACATAAGCTAAGTTTAACTTTGGTCATGTGAGACTAACTGTTGACTGATGGTTTTTTTTTTTACTGGACAGGAAGTTCCTGTTAAGTATTCCTTTCCTGACTTATCATTGGAGCTTCAATTTACTAACTGAGCACACACATACACTAAACTCTACAAGTTAACCATCTGTAGAGGTATTATGACTGACTACTTTCTTAGAGCATTAGAACTTTGTGTACTAACCATCTGAGAAGAATGTAGTTGATTTAATTTTATGCTGTAAAAAGCTATGGAAGCGTCCCGCAGCCAGGGGTCTGAAAACGGTGCCTAGCTGGAATCAGCTGAGTGAGACTGTTTAGATGAAAAGCCACACCGTCCACCATACAGAACCTGCTCTTTGCCTGACCTCTCAAACAGGTCCGAACTTGGATGGATTGCGGACCGAACGAGTCCCCACTTGAAGCTGTCACCTGGTTGAGACAAACTCAGKTATCTCCACCACTGGGTGAGAATGACGAACTGTAAGTTTTGTGTGTCAAAAGCGCGTCCAACGCCTTAAGTTAGACGCTTGTGCACTGTAAAGTCAAATGCTTAAATCAAACTAGACGCGCATCAGGAGTAGGGTTGGGTACCGAAACTCGGTTCCAGTAAGGCACCGGGGCGAACATCAACTGTAGTACACAGACTGAAACATAGCTTCGGTGCTTTATTTCGGTGCCTTAAAGAAAAATGTTAAATTGCGCCCTCTGGTGTTCACTGTTAACAGTGACAGCCTCGGCAGACAATCTCCACGGATGCTCTTGTACGCGGTTTGACTCGGCTCGGTCTTGGCCCAATGCATCTCTCCAAGTGCGCTCCACAGCCGCGCTGTCTCAGAACCTCCTCTCTGGTGGTTCTAAGCGAGTACAGCACGCTCATGGATTAACTCTTGGATTGACTGACAGCAAATTTCCTCCTGGAGAGAGCTGCTTTTGTTTAGGAATATGAGTGCGCGGCGCGATACAACCACATGGTATAAAGCAGTGATAAAACTGCCTTTTTGAAAAAGGCAGAACGTGTAAACACTTCCTGGAGAAAGGTGAAGGAGACGAAGCTGAGCAGATCACGGGAGGTTTCGAACAAACTGGCCACCCACGGTTACACAAGAACTTAGCTAAATAGCACTGTGATAATAAATAAATAAATAAATAAATAAATAAATAAATAAATAAAAAGTGAAGTCCGAACGGCAAGACCACGGCTTATTCATTTTATTACATTATCATATAACACAACAGCTGAAGCCGCTGCAAACGGTCCATACATTATCACACCGACAGAGTGAGGGACACACTGTGTGGAGACACACGAACACTGAGCAGAACCGACCCGACCCAAAGTGAATCAAGTAGAATTTCATAGAGAGGGGCTAAACAGGTGCCGCTGCAGTTAACAGTTATATATTATATATTATAGTCAACATGTCGAAAGCAAAARGGTCCGAAGTGTGGTGTCACTTTACAAAATAAGATGCAGAAACTTCCACCTACAACAAATGCTTTAAGAATATTTGGTGCAAAGACAAATTAGGCCTACTAATGGTTTTAAGTTAATATGTTGGTCAATTTCAAGTTTGACTTTGACTCAGAAATAGTCATTGCTTAATAAACCTCTGTGTGAGCGTGTGTTTTATTTATTTATTTTTTAAAGTACAAATTTAAATACTGTTTAGGAACCGGTACCATTTTGAAAGTATTGAATTAAACCCTCTCAATACCCAACCCTAATCAGGAGCCCAACCTACACACAGAACAAGCTAAAATTTGTGTCAAGAATGAGGACACAGGTCCTGCATTGATTATACAGAGACAGGATAATCCTTTAAAGAAACTCAGTCAGCCAACAGTCCTCAGGGAACACAGTCATTTCTCCAGGCCCACAAAACACATGTAGACTAGGGAGTCAAACTCCCATCTTGCAGTCCTTCTGGCCACCCTGAACCTGTTGGCCGCTTCAGGAGTCCGGAGTATAGTATTTTATGTATACATCACTGTTTTTGTATTTTTGAGATCTTTGATGTCCAGTATCATTTTCAATGAGTTCCTATTTCCCTCAGCTCAGCTCTGTTTTCCTCAGTATGGCCTCATTTCATGGCTGCTACTTTGTATCTGCTGCATTCTATTTCCTCATCAGCTCTAGTCCAGTACTCTGGTTTTGACCTCATTCAGCAGTCCACTATTATGTTTCATGCTGTGTCAGGTTCTGCTCGGTCTCCTTGAGTGCCAAAACAATGTTTTGCCTTTGTATTGTGTTTATATTTGTTATTAAACTTTAAATTTTTTGTTGAAGTTCCTCAAATTAGTCTGCATTCTTGGGTCTAACCTCTAAAATTACTGTGCTTTTTTTCTCTTTACTTCTTTTGAAAACATATTTATCATCGAAGGGATAACCAAGAACAAACTGCGCAGCAGATATAACATAAAACCACCTCACAACACTTTCTGTAAAGTATTTAATTCATAGTTTTCTGGCCAATGGMTTCAGCATTTGTTCTGGTAACAGAAGACATTGTTGCAGACATCCTAACAGCATTGTGAATTKTCTTCACTGGAAGCTGAGCAAACTATAAATGTGCCTGCTGGCTAATGTGTGAACTGTCCCATCTTTGCACAAGAGCTAGCTCTATCAGGATTGTGTTGGACCTCTTAAAAGTTTCTCTGATTTATGTCCTCTTTGTTTAGTCCATGAGTTTTGGTGGACAACTCTCTGGAAGCACGTCTGCTGTAGTGACAACTTCTTTCTGCTTTCTAATAATGGATTTAACAAAGCTCTGTGGGAAGTTCAGGGTTTAGGATGTTTTTTCTATAACACACCCATGATTTGGACTTCTCTACAACTTAGTCTCTGGTCTGTGTGGTCTTTATGATGCTCTTGATAGATGGTAGTCCTTAATACTAGTTCAACACTTAAAAGTGTTGAAAGGGATCCCTGATTAGTTATAACATTAGACTTTATTTGATAAACATATATTTTAACTGTAAAATAAAGACTGTAAAAAAACTGTAGTCTGTTTAGTTTTGTAAATTTTTAAAAATATATTTTAACACGGACGGAGCCATTTTATTTGCACACAAAGCATTCTGGGTAAATGATGACGTGGATAGGTCCTCGGTGCGAGGCTGCTAGCGAGCTATATCCACCCTGAAGGTTAATCTTGGACAATATCTGATGATCGACTCTTTTAAATGAAACCAGAGAGCGTTGACAGAGAGGAGAAGGTAGAAATGACTCAGCCTGMAACTGAAAATATGGATGGAGGACAACAGAGCTGCTTCATGGAAGAAGAACCTCAGCTTAGACTGTTAGCCTTTGTACTAATGCCGACGCTATATTGCCTTATATGTATTAAATCAGTGCTAACGCGACAAACTAACAAGCTAAACTGAGGTCCTCCATCCATATTTTCAGTTCCAGGCTGAGTCATTTCTACCTTCTCCTCTCTGTCAACGCTCTCTGGTTTCATTTAAAAGAGTCGATCATCAGATATTGTCCAAGATTAACCTTCAGGGTGGATATAGCTCGCTAGCAGCCTCGCACCGAGGACCTATCCACGTCATCATTTACCCAGAATGCTTTGTGTGTAAATAAAATGGCTCCGTCCGTGTAATATATTTTAAACTTTTAGTTTAAAAATTATAAAAACTAAACAGACTACAGTATTTTTAGTCTTTATTTTACAGTTAAAATATGTTACCATCACATCGAAACAAGGCTTAAGTTCAAAAGTTGTTTATGGAGAAAAAGGTAAATATAGTGTTTTGACTAAAATGTTAACAAAATTTGCATTTTGTCTAAATAAAATGAATAAAAGCCTTATTAATGTATCAMTTGAATGAACTYTCTMAAATATAATCAWAAKAKWAAWTTMWYYKYSWRTMTTMWGKYSMWYWKAAKAAKAKACTGATTTTAAGGAAAAACGCCTTAAATTTTGAGATTTTCCCTGTGAGTTAGCAAAGTCTTGTTTCTTTTTAGCTGAAAAATCTCAATATTCAAATATAATGTGAGGTTTCCTCTTTATAAGGAGATCAAAAATTCATCATTAAAATGTCATAAAATTAGGATTCAGACCAAATATTTATGTTTTATTGTAACCAACAAGACAAATTAAGTCATATATATGGATTTAATTAAGAAATCAGAATAATTCAGGTAACAAAATGTAGCTTTTAAAGCCAAGAATTTGAAAATGTAATTAGGTCATTTTGACCAAATTTTAACTTAATCCTCATTTCGATGTGATGGCTCACATATATGTTTATCAAATAAAGTCTAATGTTACAACTAATCAGGGATCCCTTGAACTAGTGTTGACATTGTGGCCTATCAGAACAGCTGTGGATATAAACATGTGAATGTTTCCACAGCTGGATTATATTTAACTAATTATGTGGCTTTTGAACCCTAACCCATATTTTGTGTCGGTCCAGTACTTAGCATTAAAATGAACATCTAAATCTAAATTTGTTTTCATCCCAATGTTAGAGCACCTGGAGCTCATTTTCAGTCTCTCAGCTTCAGGAAAGCTAAAACACAAGAAGGTCTTTTCGGGGACACCTTAGTGGTTGAAAACAGACWGTAGTAAATGTTTGATGTCTTGTTGTTAAGTATTAATCACTCAGCCGTTACCCTCCGCTGTGGGTTGGGTTTTAAACTCCTCATTGTGCTGTGGCACATCCTCCTCTCTGCTACAGACTGTGCTATATGTTTCCAAGATGTCAGCTGCTCTCCATGTTCTGGGACTCACCCAGTGTGTGTGTGTTTGTTAAATGTCACCGAGTTTGTTTCACCAGCTCAGCGATCWGATCTCTGAKCAGCTTCTCCTGTCYAATCTGCTCGTCAAAYTGAGAAGAGAGTCCTTCCAGACATTTTTGTGGAGCATAGGTTGGTGTGAAAATGAGCACAGATCTAAAGCCTACCTGTCACTGAACACTAAAGCACACATGAAACGTTGATTTGGAAAAGAACAGAACAGACCTTGCTGTGACCCGCAGTAAGGTTTTGATAAATAACTTATTTCTTTGTCATCTTGTTTCCGTTTCTCCCCTCAGCTACAGAYCTGACGCTCAATCTCCTCGCTTCAATCTCCTCTTGATTACGTCTCCATTCCATCTTCATTTTCCATCTGACTCCCTCCACCTCTCCCATTTGTAGCCTCATCTCACCATCTCAACCGCAATGTGGCATCGCAGTTTTGTTCCAAACTCGCTTTAGATTAATGTTCTGTCTGGTCTCTTCTTTTTTTTTTTTACTGTTTTGTGAAAAGCAACCACCAAACCAAAACCTTGCTGCTGGTTTTAACCCAACACAAACCTTTGCTCTTCATTAAACTCCCAAAACCAGACCAAAGTCAGCAATCTGTTGCCCAGTCAATTATCCCAAAAGCAGCAGATAAACACCCAACCACAGAAGGAAGAGGAGGAAGAGAAGGAGGTCAAGGGTCATGGAAGAAAAAAATAAATAATGATCTGTGTATAAACTMGGAATGCTAACGCTAATAGTAGATAATGGATCTGTCCAGTCTTCTCAGTCCTTCAGAAATYGGATGTTTTTATTCTGGAGCTCTATCTGCCACACTGATCTCACTGCAAATAATTCACAAGGGTCAGACGCTGTACTTCGGAGCTGAGTGAAAGCTCTGAAATAAAAAAAATCCCCTTTTTAGCTCAAAGATACAACAAAGGATCCCCCTCTGTGATTTCAAGCCTCGAGGCTTTATGGGCTGCTGCCTGTAAAACAGTGTGTGTACAACGATGAACAGAGGACGAACAGAAAGCAGGAGGAGGAATTCAGAGAGAAATTACACAATTCAGCTCTGTTTCTGTTGTGTTTTTCCATTGTAAAACTGCACATCAGAAAATAACTATGACTTCTGCTCAGTGACATCTACAACAAGGTTTTTATTTTTAAAGTCAGTATTTTGCGGAGCCACTTTTGTGGCCTACAGCAGCAAGTCTCCTCGTTTTTTTTCTGTCTATCTTTTCTTTAACTCTGACCATCTTCCCAGTCACTGTTGGTGAAAAACATCCCACAACAGGACACTGCCATCACCATGCTTCACTGTAAGGATTGTTTTCCCAACATAATAAAAAGTGTTAAAGGGGCAATATCATGTAAAGTCAATTTGTTCTGTTTTATATCATGTRAAAATGTTATACTCTCATAAAAAACATGTCCAAAGCCTTGCTRTGACTCATTCATCATGTTTGATAAATCCTGCAGTGTTTTTATGAAGACATGCTGAGGAGCAAAACGACAGGTGGGGACCAGAAACGCCCCTGGGACGTGTCTTTAAGCCGAACTTCCTCATGCCAGAGCGCACCCCCCGCCCCCTCCACACACCCCGCCCATGACTCCTGCAGGCTCTCGGGTGAAACTGAAAGTGAAACTGAAACTGTCTGCTGAGCTCCTAACACTACTTCTCACTCAATGAAGCTCTTTTCAGATTCAAAATACCTTCGAGGAAATGTATTTTCAGATGCCAAGGAAACTGCCCCCCTCCCCCTCGCGAGCGCAACCTCCCCCCCAACGGGCGAGACAGAAGCGGAACGTGGTTCTTAAAAAGACAGAGGCCATTTTCAAGGCTTTTAGAAAAGGAAGTGATGAAAAGTTAAGTTTTATTTTCTATTTAAACATTAAAACAGCATTTTAAGAACAGCTAAAGATGACACAGATACTTTATTATGGTATAGTATTTAAATGTACGCCTGAGAAACACATAATATTGGCCGTTTAAAAGTGAACCAGAGCGAGGTGTTGTCCTTGAAAATATATTTTTTCGATTCCTATGACCATAGAACCTTCTTCCACATGTTTGTTGAGTCTCCAATATCTTTTGGCAAAACCCACGACCCCCGTTACGCAAAGCGTCATACTGTTTTCTTACTGTTCATTTATTTATTGTTTTGGTCAACCCGCAATGACCCACAATAAATCAAGGGATTTGTTAGGTGAAGAAGGATGATGTWTTSAATTATAAACATGCATGATTATGATTAGTCAGAACAAAAAGTGAGATCTCACATTTACTAAATGACTAGTCATAATTTAATTGTTGATATCTGAACTGGTCATTTTGGTGCAGACATACACTGTGTTGTACGTAGTGTTGTTAACGTAGTGTAAACAGCGTTAGTGCTGTCTGATCACTGGCGTTGAGTCTGTGGTGTATGTCATCACGCACTGATGTAATGATCAAATTTTTAAAGTCAAATCAATGCTATTGAAATGTTTTCTATCACGATATACCAATARTGAAAWATTGTCCAGCAATATGCAGAAGTACAGAAATCTTAATGTAAGCTATTAGGTTTTTAACAGAGGAATAACCACTGTAGGATGCTATAAAAGAACAATATTTACTACAGTGYCTTGTCTGCTGCTCACTTTATTGCCCAGAAACATTGCCTGAAAGTAATGTCTATAAATTTAGGGCTTCAACAGTTAATTAAAGTACCAACAAGATTTGGCAAGACATGCAATTCCATTTTGGATCTTATTTTCACAAATCAATCCTCCATACTGTATATGGCATATCTGGAGTTATAAATACTTCAATCTGGGATCATTCACTTATTTATGTCATTAGAAAAAACCTTAAGAAACCTACAGGTCATGTGCATAATTTCATTAAAAGGATTCCAAAATCAAAGTTACCCAAAGTTCCCATGTTTCATGCTGGGATTGAGAATACTAACTGGAATGAGGGTATTTCTCTGTTGGACTCATCACTGTACAGT
>NW_013952781.1:177703-179480 GCF_001266775.1 Austrofundulus limnaeus
ATGTGATTGTGATGCTGTATTTCTGAGTGGTTTATGTGCTGCAGAACAGGAACCTGCTGTAAAACAGCAATTATGCTGAGTCAGGCTTGATTTTTAGTAATCTTTTCCTGTTAAATCAATAAATCAAATCAAAACATAAAAATCCATYTTTTTTCAAGTGCCATCTGACACTTAAACATGTGACCAAGCCTATCAATTTTTAAGACATAATTAATTGTCTGATCTGTTACAATAATTGAACAACCTAACACTAAATTTGTTTTTCCATTTTGTGAAGAAATTCAACCAGTTTAACCTTTAWATGCTATTCTATAGTTGCTGCCATGATTTCAAGTGAAGAAACTGTTTTGCGTTTATTAGCTTCATATCCACTGATACCCGCATCACTTATGTGTACTGACTTTTGTTTTAATGATGTATTATAATTTTGTTTAACCAATTATTGCACACTTTCTGTAAATCATATCAACTTCATTTCATTTCTCAAATATCACTGTGTTTTTCCCCTATATGATATATTTTACTGACTTTTTTTAATCCAAACAACCAATGATTTTTAAAGGTAAATCAGGAAAATTATTAAGGGTGCCCAAACTTTTGCATCCCACTGTATTTACAAAAGCAGCTAGTAGTCAAATTTACCCAAGTTTAGGCACAGCCTGAATGTGTCAGAGCAACACTTTGAGAAGTTCCAGCAGAGCATGAGCAGATGGTAAAAAGATAGAGTTGATTATTTTTTGTTTTGTGATTTTAATAGAAAAAAATAAAAGCTTCCACCAACAAATTCCATGAGCTTCAAAGGGAGAGATGAAAGTTGGAAAAAACCTGTAAAGACTTGCTGAGAAATTCCCTGAGAAAGCTGTGTTGAATCTGAAATTTCGTCACATAAAAAACTGATGCACATCTAATAATGTTTTTCTTTCCATTTGAAATTTGTTAACTTTAAAGCAGCACAGACTGAAATGCCTACGAGGTTTCCCAAAGAGAAAAATGCAGCTCTATTGTCTTGCTTTTTCACAAAATCTGGGCATTCCTGTCATTTTGTGTATGAAATAGCAGCAAAAAAACAAAAAACAAAACTCTGTTCTACATCTACACTATACTGATCTTCAACTCAGATATACACAAACATCACATTTACTGTAGATCAGGTGTTTTTAACTCCCACATGTCATGAATAACAGAATACTAGCTTGGGATTTAGCATTTCATACTTTTGTTCTTTGAGAATTTTCATCTGTCTTGTGTTTACAGGTTTTCTCATTTGCTTTMATACGTTCCTCAGTTCAGATTCGAAATTCTTAAAACTACTCATTCAATCTTCACATCATTGTGTAGTTTGCACACATCATAAAATTAATAATTGTATCAAAGAGAGTTCAAAATGTTTGAAATATTTTCCTTCAGTTTAGCTCTTCATATTTCTGAAACAGTAAAACCTAAACACATAACTTACACATAACACATAACAGCTGAGGACTGAATCTGTTTTTCACAAGGAGCTTTCACACTGGTTCTCAGTCATCCAGAACATGATGAAACCAAAGAGTAAATAAAACAAAAACAATGGACTTGTAGCTAAAGATATTTCCAGTGGTGAACAGCACTAACCCAAAAATTAGCTCCACAATTTCTAAAGCGCTTATGAAAATATTAAGGTCTGCAATTTCAAAAGCGCTTATGCCATAGAAAAATCATCAGAAGCTAATTTTAAAGCAAAAGTTCGATTTGACACTTACTAGCTGGCAACAATTCATGTACAATGTATGCACAACAC
>NW_013952781.1:180923-183297 GCF_001266775.1 Austrofundulus limnaeus
TCACCCCAGACCAGACATGTACCCTGCTGAACCTCTGTTCTTCCACCACTTAATTTAACATTAATAARAACTTTTCCAGACAGAGGCATGTTTGTGCCATGGGATCACCAGTGTCACCAATTGTGGACAATCTTTACAAAGAGGAAGTGGAACAGAGTGCCCTAAACTCCTTCAAAGTAAAACCACTAAGCCACTGGTTCAGATATGTGGACAATACCTTAGCCAAAATACAAACTAGGAAAGTGTTGACTAGATATGTCAACGTTGTCAACAACAAGTTCAACAGAGATGGTACAAACAACATGATGCCTTTTTTCAGAGCAGATTTTCTGTTATTAGAACTCTACACTGGGCTGAACATGTCCCCATGGAGACATTAAAAAGGCCTTTAAATGTAGATATCCTAACTAAGTCTTAGTCAAGTAAGCGAGAAAATCTAAAAAACATGTCATAGAACTGAACAGGGAGAAGAAACACAAAAAAATTGCCATTCCATATGTTGTTGGAGTAGCTGAGAAACTCAAAACACAACATCCCGGTGCATTTCAAACCAAACAAGACTCTTAGACTGATATGATATCCATGATATGAAGCTGGTCCATCTCAAAGAAAAAACCCACAAACACAAACRGAACAGTGTGTTGTCTGCAGTTCAGTGCAGCAAAGAATATTCAGACCAGATTATTGGCTTAACAAAGGAGAGCCAGCTTTACAGGACAAGACTCAGCAGTGCAACTAAACCTTTGAGGATAAAGGACATGCTTTTGAGGACAAAAATGTTAATTTTWTGGACAGAAAAGACAGATGGTTTGAGAGGAAACCATTTACTTTAAACAAGAAAACACAACTTCAAACAGAGGAGGACATCTCAGATTTCATCTGTCTCCAAACCAGGGCCAGATTAGAAGTGAATCTCTTTAACTTGTCATAGCCAAATCAATGACTGCTTTTCTGGTCACCAGGAGCAAAGACTGTAACACAGTTGGACTGGTGTWGGTGTTCCTGGAAACAATAAGGTGCAGGATGACTATTCCTGACCAGGATCAGTTGGGGTCAACAGCTTGTTTGTTAAGCAGGAAGGTGATCTCTGAGGGGTCTGGAACTTTTCAGCTGATGGAGTCAGGATTTGGTGAGAAATGCAGCATCTATGATTCTTTAAGTGGACTTACCAAAGTTAAGAACGGTTCTTCTTAGCATTAGTTTTTCTACTGCTGGACTTTATAAAACATATCTAACCAAAACGTGGTTGAAACAAAATATATAAAATAGGGGGACCAAAGGAAAGAGGACCAACAAGTACATTCTGACCCAACAGTTTGAATTACTTTTGCTGAAGTAAGCACAAAATGTACACTGTATGTAAATTTATGAGACTTAAATGATCTGGGTTACTTTCATCACAACTYTATGGTCATGAGTAACTTGATTATTCCATTACTTGAGGGTAACAACTGAGAAGTCCATCTATAATGCAGCTAAAGCCTGATTACTTGTTATGTAAGAGTTTACCTGCCACAAAGAACATGGTGGTGATTGGTTAGCAGGGTTCTGGCTCAAGAGGGATTATGGGAAGGATAATAAGGTTGTAAGTACTGCAGGCGTCTGCAGGTCCACATTTGGAACTTGTGTTTAGTTTGTGAACAATGAAGCAGGAAACATCTGCAGGCCTAGATCTAACAAACACAAGCTGGATGCTCGCCGTTATTCATCAACAAATAACAACAAAAACCTCTTCGCACACACCAGACTTCTCTKCAGCTCCACACAAATATCTGCAGGAAGCTTCCTTCACAGGCATTATCACCTAGAAACCTTTGAAGTGAAAACATGACATAGATTCAAAAACACAGATTTGACAGATTTAGTTTGTTATTARTTCTCCTGTAGAGACTTGTTTGAATTCAAGTTCACAGTGAAAAACAGTTCCACTGACAAAGAGCAAACACTACTTCTTTCTGAAAGTTTTCAGAAGCATGTTAAAGGCCTAACATAAGCAAAAATAACTTTTTAATCATTAACTTTGCTTTTGACTTGGAGAAATTCAACTAACAAACCTAAACTACGCTGTTCTGATGCTGTTTTTACCCTCTGTTGTCCAATTTTGAATGGCTTCAGACAAGAAATAAAGTTATTTATCACTGGGAGAGGGATGAACCTGATAGTTAGCTCAGTAGGGCACAGTTGAAAGATACTGTAAGAAAATTAAGTGTTCTTTAACTGAAATCGAGATAAAACCACATAAATATTGAATAGATTAAAATGTGAAGAGATTTGGAACCATACAAACCCAGATCTGCTTACGAGCGAGCTTCAATGCTTAAGGGCTCGACACACAGGGAGCGACAAACTACAGCGATTAACGGCTGTCATCGCA
>NW_013952781.1:184440-186884 GCF_001266775.1 Austrofundulus limnaeus
AAGAAGAACCCATCCAGAGGACCTATACAATTTTTTTTCCTTTGATTTTGTACCTGGATTACTGAGATGCATCAGGACACATGTCCATAGGTTTTGTTAGTTTACCATCAGAAAACAGCGTGTCTTGGAAGTGGACCTATCAGTTATGGTAATGTAAGAAAAATACGTATTCAATAAACTGAAGTCAATATTAAACCACCATTGTTAAATAAAATGATTTGTAGAAGGAATCAAACCAAACAACACCAGAATTCTGGAACTGAGCGAGGTTTAATGTCACCGGAGCTGACAGGAAACCACACTGGCAAAAAACCAGGAATTTCATCAATTTATACAGGTTCTTCAATGCCTGTGTTCGCCCCCTACTGACCTACAGCTGAATCACAGGCATTCAGACAAAAACCTCATCTACTGTTATAACGTTTTAATTATGTGTTGTTATAATTTGGACATGTAACTAATCTACATATATCAATCAAAACATAATAGATTAAACATTGTCAACATTATAAAAAGGAAAACCTAAGAATATAGTGTTGTGCTTCTAACAACAGTACTAACCAGCAATAACTATAAATTTCTTCAGTAATGTTAACTAACATGTTAAGTGCCATCAAATTAAATCAAAGAATTATAGTAGCAGTAAATCCTGTCTCATCTTCTCCTATTTTTTTGATGGTATTGAAGCTTTAATTGCAAGATTTCTAACAAGATGGATTATTTTCNCGCAGTTTGTCCTTCATGAGCCTTCGTAGACAAGATGGCGGCTGCCTGTAGTGGCGACCCGCGACCATGGAGATATAAACAGCTTTTTATAAGGTAAAAATAATAAAACAAGGTCTTTGCCTGCAGTGATTAGACATGTTTTTTTATTATTGTCATTAGTGATTATCTCAATTTCGGCTAAAAGACTTGACAAAATCCTACACACTGTGCCTTTATATCAGTATCTAATAAATTCTTTCGATACACAAGGATTTCTAAAATAGTTTTAATGTTTTAATAGTTTTAATGAACTCTGCTGCTAATTTAATTACAGAGACTTTTGGAAATTAGTTGGCGACACAAAGATTGCAAAAAAATTTTTAATAAAATATTTTGTGTTTACCAATAAATGACCACTGAGCAGTACAGACACATTTTGAGCAGCCAAGTTTCATACACATGACTTGCCAAACAGCATTCTAGACTATGTACATTATTACACTCCCCACCAACACCCATTTCCCCGTCCCCTAATCCCACTTTGGACCTGAYGAGGCAGATTTGAACTAGTTTTTCAATTAATATTTCTTGTATGATAAGCATATTTAGACCTGGGGCCTCAAGTATAAACGGTGCGTATGCATAAGAAAGTTGCGTGCGCCAGGTTCCACACACACATCAGGATGCATCAAAACCAACATGGAGTAAGTCTGTGTAAATATACACACTTTTCACTTGCTGTGAGGATGTGCGGAGTGCGTACAGCACACAAAGTTTTTCCACCGACAGTTTTAACCCACAAAGTCATGAATCTGACCTGAATCCACAGAAATATGACTCTGATGTGTTTTCTTGAAGTAAGGAGCTTCTGAACAGCTGTTTTAGTTTTAGCTTTTATTGTTTAAACCCGATCAATGAAGCTGAACCTCCTTTAACCTCAGACAAGAAAACAGAGCCGCCTAGAAATGATCAAAACAACCTCAGCCAACTGTAAACTGTAAAGGTTTTATATTTTTGTCTCATAGTTACAAACACGTCAGAGAACCTGTGAAGCGCACACAGCTGAGGAGAATAAAATGTGTGAATTGTCTTTATAAGCATTTTAATTCTCACTACATTGTAGTTTACCATCATTGGTGTATGAATGTGTGAATGAATGAAGCATGGAAATGTAAAGTGTCTTTGAGGGTCTTGAAAAGCGCTATATAAGACTAATGCATTAWTATTATTATTATTTGTTCATCAAACGTATTAAACWGTATGAATGCACAKAAAACCGATCTTGTTACTTTTTTCCCCACAAACATTCAAAGCAACCCAGTCTGGTTTAGACATTTCAGCATCAACGTGGCTCTTTAGTGAAACCACACKACTTTTGATTTGGCTCACTGTCTTCCACAAACAGACTTCCCTTCATGTTTAAACACTGACGAGAGAAGGTCCTCACTGATATCCACAACTGCTCATTGGAAACCCAGAAGATGAATCTACTGTATTTGACTGTTTTTATATTTGTGGCCCTCACATACAATAACAAATGTACTTTTTAGGGAAAACACATTGGGCCTCATGCAAGAACATGCTCGTATTCTTCTCCTAAATTTCTCTTACTTTTGTTCGTACAAAGGGTTCGTACGAACATGTCACGTCAGATTCAACAAACTCTGAGCTGCGTAAATTCCACCTGTTCTATCCAGCTGCTCGTGCACGAGGAGAGGAGATTAGCATAATTACCACCC
>NW_013952781.1:192690-197172 GCF_001266775.1 Austrofundulus limnaeus
GTACATTCTTGTCTGTTTATCTGTACTTTTACTTAAGTACAGTGTTTGAGTACTTTCTCCACCACTGGTCCTGCCATGTGTTTTTAGCATATTTAGTTTTCAGCTGGTTTCAGTCCTTGTCCCCCCTCCCATCACAGATCCTCCACTACCCCACCTCCACTTTACCAAACTCATGCAACTCAACTGTATCCTGCTTTTAAGCCTGCCYTCTCCCACACCCCAGTGCCAGTTTATCATCAGCCCAGTCTATGATCTACCAGCGTTCTGTTCTTGCCTTGGCTCCTCCACCTCCTTTACGTCCCTTGGTTCCTCGTTCTCAGCCTCTGCTCTTGTCGGATACCTCCAGCCATCTGCTCCCCTGGTAATGATCCTGGCTTTGTTTTTCGGACTCCTGTTTCTTGTCTCACCCCTGCTCAGCACCACAACATCTCTGACTTCCTGATTTACAACTCCCACCTGCCTCCTGGATACAAGAGCTAAGTCTATCCCTCTCAACCTGGTAAAACCTCTGATTACTCTGTGTATGATCCTCGCCTGTACCACAATCCCGAATCTGCCTGTCAGACCAGTTACGTCTCCGAAGTTCGTCGGTGACGTCACTGAGTTACCCCGGAACCAAACAAACACAGACAGTGTTTCCTCACGGAGGCTTCCTGTTAGCACCAGGTTGGTGGCTAGTATTTCATTTTCACTTTGTGTTTTTGCCCAACTCCATCCAGCSACTAATCTGCTTTCTGTGTCCAGATTACCTGGTCCAAGTTCCTGTTTGGTTCCAGCTCCACACCAGCAACTTAAATGAACACTGTAAACCTTTGTCTGTGTTCAGGTATTTATCAGAGCTCAAGTTTAGATTCATATCAGTATACTACATTTGTCTGCATACCACTTTTAAAAGATCTTTAGTTCAAATTTCAAGGGTAATGGGTTATTTTTTGAACATTTTTCACTGCTTGGGTTTTTTTCCTCCTGGTTTGATTTATATATTCATTAGGGTTAACTGGAATTATCAGATCAGCATACTGTGTACACTGCATAATGTGAAACTCAGCATACATTGGTAGAAGAGTAAACTGCTATGCTGTTTTCCACAGCTCCTCAGGTCCCTATTAGAAATCAATGCCTACACAGCATTTATTGACTGCACTCCCAGCAGAATTAACAGACTGGATCACAGCCTAAAGCCTGAAGCCTGAAGCCTGAAGCAGCTGTGAGGGGATTACAAATTGTAAGAAAGGAAAAAATAATTCTATGACACACCTTTTCAACCAGAAGAATAAAAATATATGGCTGTTTCATTTAACCTATGAATGCCAAAACAAAGCTACATGATTCTCAGGCCTTTAAAAATGCAATTACATATACTCTTTAGTCAGTTCRTTTTAGAAAACATTACTGCAGCAGAGGAGGATCCAAGGCTGTAACTTACCGTCAGAAGTTCTTTCTGGAAAGACTTCCTGTCTTTGCTCTCGGCATTGTTGCAGTCCTCTTTCAGGCTCTCCAGCACAGATGCCACCCTCTCTGGCTCGCTGTCCAGCTCAGTGCGGCAGAAATGCGTCAAGGGTAGGTTGACATATCCGAGGGCATCTGCAAATGCTCGCCAGTTGCCGATGTTCTCCATCAGTATAGTTCTTACAGAGGCATAAATGTAGGTAAGGAACTTGCAGGGCTTCAGTATTTGCTCTAAAAACAATGACGTTGTAAGATCAGGCCCACTAAAATAAATGGGTTTTACTTTACCGACCACTAGAACATTCTTAGCATGAACAAGCCCTATTTTGCCCTGATAATATCCAATGTACCATTCCTTTGTCCACAGTTGACCTTTTAGCTTAATTTTCTCCTCACTCAAAAGAGCTACAAAGTCTCCTTTTTTGTACTCGAGCAAGTACTGATTTTTTGTTTGCCGGATTACAGTTTTGATTAATTTCCCAAACTTCAGGTTGCTTATTTTCCTGTCCTGGAAAACTGGGTACTTGGTGGCAACGGCAAGAGGGGACAAAACAATTTTCCCCACTTCCTTCTTCTTCAGAAATCGTCGTTGCACCGATGTCTTTGGGCCTGTCTTGGGTGGTGGTGTTGGTGTTTGTACACAAAACTGAGCCAATATACAATCATGGTCATCTTTAACTTGGATTCTTAAGGTGAAATCAGAAACTTCGTCGGCATTATGTGAGGAAATTATATAAACCAGACGGCTAACTTTCCCTAGTTTAACCTGGAAGCCCCGAACCACTCTGGCCTGCTCACTAGCCTTTACCTCATAGTTAGCCATGTTGGAGTAAACTCCAACATCTAGGTCTTGTGGTTTGGACAATACAAACTGGTGTTTACCCCAAAGCTGAAGCACAACTGGTGGTGCAGACTGTGCCTGTTTTCCAACCTCACTCACCAAAAGTGTCTTTGGGGCACAATCATGGCCAAACATAGCCACAACTGTTTTGAAAGATGGATGAATGTGTTTTGGACCATATACTCCTAAGGTGATCTTTTTAACTACATGCTCCCAAACTGTGGAGTCTGGAGGGATGGACTGGGCCTGGGCCACCACACACACATACATACATGGTTCAAGGTTGTCTAGGCACACTTGAACTGTGTCCTCATACATGTATGCATGGGGAATGGGAGTATAAGGTCCCTCTTTACAGTCACTCCTGACACATAAGACTTTGGTCGTCTGCCTACTCTCCATTTTTACCACAACAGATACTTTCATCTCCAGGGTAATGGTGGTTTTGGTTTCCATGTTGCTGAGTTTGATCTCTACCACGGGACTGACAGTGGTACAGCGATCATTGTTAAGCTCTAGTGGTGGGTCAAGCAGAGCTTTCATTGAGATCTGTTGTGTGTCACCTGGTGCCACGTGGCCCTCGGGTATGTGGATGCTAATGTTGGTGTCAGGTAGTTGAACAGCACCTCCTGAGCTGTCCAAACGGCAAACAATATTTGTCTCCACAGGTTGCGTTTGACCCCAGCCTGGGTTCTGACCCAACAAATCCAGGTCATGGCAAGATCTGGCCAACTTGCGGTGGGTTAGCCATGCAGTGCGGAAATCCTCCCTGCTCTGAAACTGTTCTGGTGCTGGTGCTTTAAGTCCTCCAAAAAAACCAGTGGTGGACTGAGGGGTATTTGTCTGAGCCTGAAGAATGGACAGTTCAGACAAACTGTACGAACGTTTGCTTCTAAAAAACGGGTTGTCCCTTTGTAATGTTTGTCCTGAACTCACAGTGGGACTAAGAGGGTTCAAGTTAAAAATACCACCACTAAAATCATTGTCTGCAGTGTTTCTGGTAGAACTGGGTGTAGAGAGTGTATCAAACAGAAGAAGATCAACAGATTTATCATTGCTGTTCTGATCAAGTGAACTCTGACGTCCATGTAGAAAAGGGTTTGTAGAGGTATGGGTTGTTGCAAAAGGATTTCCATTTTGGTAGGAGGTTGGTTTCAAAATCACTCCTGTCCATTCTCCCAAAAGATCCATTTCTTTGGCTGCCTCCTCATTATTGTCTCCCACAGTGTCAATCATCCCACTGTCACTGAAAGATGAGTCTCTATAGTTTATAGGCTGCACATACGCTGCTGGGATATAACCCATCTCTGTGTTGTTGTGGGCATACCACCACTCTCCACCCGACGAATCAAGAACATAAAGGCGGTCTCCTTTAGAGAACTTCAGAGTGGTGAAACTAGATGGGCAATAGTCCTTGATGGCAACAACTTCCCTGGCAGCAACAAAGGAGGCAGTGGCATCCAGTCGTAAGGCACTGGGAGAAGGCACTGAAAAAGACAGAACCATGTCAGGTATAGGCAGATGATAAAAAAATTTCTAATCATTTTTTTCACGTGTACAAATGCATTAAATTAATGTCAACCATGAGTGAACCACTAATTGCTACACAGAAGATGAAAAACAGATGTTCTTTTTCCTGTTGCCTTTTTTTTTTTTTTACTACTGGGGTTGTTTGCCAGAGGAGTGATACCCATGTTTCTGGTTAATGTAATGCTTTTTTGAAACACACTAAAAAAGGTTAGCACATCCATCGCTGAAATAAACAACCTAATACAGGCTCACAACAGAGGCTAAAATCCTCAAGCTAAATTTACTTATAAGTCTTTCAGTTGCTTGCCGATTAGCCCAAATTAAAAATTTGTCAGGAACACGGATATTGATTTTAAACACTAAACAGTAGCACAACTACTTGTGTTCTCCTACCATTATGTGTATCTCTGAAATCAAAATACCAATAAAATAATATATTATGGCAATAAATAATGCTAAAATTTAAAAAGCAGAGGTGGAAGTTAATTTTTTAATTAATGTTATATATTTCTGTGCTGTAGTGTAAAAGTTTTGTTTCAATATTGCGCTGCCATTAAATTGTGGTATTTTTTCTCAACTGTTTCATACAGTCACAAACTCCTGCCGACATGTCTTGAGTCTCTGTTAGAAAAAGCACTCTCACTTCCACATGTTCAACTCAA
>NW_013952781.1:197921-201349 GCF_001266775.1 Austrofundulus limnaeus
TGTAGATATATACATACATACATGCATACATACATTCATGCAAATTGTAGATATATTCACACAGACATATTTACAAACTCAGTGACCAGTCAGATCAGTCTCCCGGATCAGAACACCTGTTTGTGAGCAGTTGTGAACATGCGTGTATATACAAGTTTTCTCCAATGGAATATTTAATAGTGACTGTGGAGGGACCGGAGACCCAACCCCCAAGACATGAGGCAGACATAGGGGAGACCAGAGCCCAAGGACCCGAGAGGYATCCRGAGCGCAGAGCCCCKAGYGGCACCCYCACYGYAAGATCCGTGAATAAGTAATTAAATAAATAAACCAGGTAATGGCAAGTGCAGGAAGCAGCAGCYTCCAAATTACAATGTATTGTCCAAAATCCATCAAATACCCCAAATGAGCAAATCTGTGAGATTTCACATTTTATACAGGATTTTGTGTCAATTTCATGATTCCGTTTGCATTTTCCTTATTTTGGCAATCATAGGGACCTACAGTACATATCTCAGTCCTATTTTTATTTATTTTTTTACACACCTGGGAAATTTTTCCACATACCCTCTGTGATATGCTCGTGTACCCCTGGTTGGGAATCACTGCAGTAAAGCCCAAACATCCATTTAATTTGCTGCAGCACAGGCAAGAAATAGGAAACTGTGTTAACTTCCAATATGTTGTTTCTGACAGGATGGACTAAATGATCGGTCTCATCCTGTAACAAAGCGTAGCTTGTATCTCACGAATTACAAATTAGTAGTGTTACTACTACTACTACTGTTAATACATTTATATGTAATATATTTGTATGGACCTGCATCGAACAAGAGAAGTTTAGACTTTAAATGCCTAAAATGATTGCAAAATAAAAAGACATTAAGTTACTAAGATTTTTTCTTGAGCCAACAGTTTAGATTAAAGAAAAAGAAACGAAGAACAGAAAAAAAAAACTCATGCCGTGTCTTTCCAGGTACGTTTGTTGATATAGTTCATCAGTAATAGTTATCAACTAGTTTTTTAAACTTTGGTTTTAAACTTGTTTTCTTGTTGAACACTGACCTTTGACATCTGTGAGGGTGGCTTCTGACACTCCTTCGCTGAGGTCAATGAGCGTCCCCTCTGATTTGCAMCGAGGTAGAGAAGTGTTGTTGGTGGTGGTGGCTCTGATCCGATGGGCGGCCATGTTGGGCCCGTCACTGCGCCACACTGTGACTTCAACAACTCTGATATACTTTCAATTTAAAGGCAAAGTCCGATGTCAACAGCTGCCCATGATCTCTGCAAAACACAGAAGAAATTGAGTTCAAATTATTTGTTTACAAATTAGTAGAGAAGGAAATTKTGTTTAGAGAACTTTATAAATGTTTTCCTTAAGCTCCATAGATTCATGTCAACTAGGATATACGTAAAAAGGACTTCATACTAGGGCTGGGCGATTAGTTGATCGCGATTATTGATCGTGAAAAAAATCAGGTCGATCACGGTGATCAACTGTGAGCCTCGTCCTCGTTCAAACATGGTGGAAATGTGCGCGACAACAGCCAATCAGAATCCACCTCCTCCTGCTCCACTTCTGTTTATAAGTTGTTAATGAAACACAGATGGAATCTCAGAATTAACTAAACCAAATGTAAGCCAGTATAAAACGCTGAATCTTACAGCGTTTGCTTCTTTGGCCGAGTTTCTGAGGTATTTTGGCCGCTGTCGCTTCCTGTACCTGCTGTTACCTGCTAACAGGCAGGCAGGATGAGCTCTGAGCTCCCCTCCCAACACAGAGAGGGGGAGGGGGAAAGTGAGCTGTGATGTGCGTCTTGCTAAAACAAAAGCGTCCTCCAAAAATATGAAGCAGTCTCAGGGTAACGTTTAGGACYGAACAATGTCCCAGCAGTTCTTCATTCATCTGGAGAAGAACTTTTCTGTAAGTTTTATCGGCACACGARGGGCTGGACGAGACSTSAAGACCACTTCCTGTCTGAGTTTCATCACAAACAGCAGCTGAGAAATGCTGCAAACTCCTGAAGAAGCTGGGAGTTTATCCAGGGGTAGACATAACCATTGTTTAGGTTGTCCGGTGGACAACCAAGCAAAAAAGACCTCGATTAAAGTTCTCTGCTGCGGGTGTCCATTTGTAAAAATGAAAGGGAGAAAAAACTTGGTTAAAACCAAACAAAACACTAAACTGTAACTTTTAATAAGGTCATGTACACAGTATACTCCTATTTAAGTGAAAATGTTTGACCTATGAGCAGAAAGACGCTTATGAATGTTGAACTCTAGTTCAAAGAAGAGAATGAGGAAGTTTTATTCATGCAGCTCCTGTCAACCTGAGAACAATTATATATAATAAATTTCATCTACAGCACAATATACTTGTTAAATTACATTTTTCTTGAGATTCCTTTAGACAACCAAAACGTTTTGCGGACAACCAGGTTTTGTCAACAGGTTGTCGACAAAACCTGGTTGTCCGCAAAACATTTTGGTAGACGTAAGGATATTTTTCATTTTGGTTGTCCAGCGGACAACCTGAAAAATATCCTTCTGTCTACCCCTGTTTATCCAACATGTTGTGTGCAGGATCAGATATTCTTTCAGAAAAAATGAAAGTGTTGTTGTCTGTTCTTTGATAAAGCTCTGTAAACAGGAGGGGGGTGGGGGTTCCTTCCATAACAAAAGTAAATAATGAGCTTGGATCCTATTCAAAGTGTGCACAAATTGTTGCTGTTTGTAGGTTTATGTTTCTTTGTGGCATTTTTAATGTGAAATTCATTTCTAAAACTTCAGTTTTACAAAGGGTAACTTTATTAATGTGACATTCTATTATTTACATGTTTTTTCTTGGTAAATACTGTTTTAAATACTTTGCAAAAATAAGTTCATGTTCTACTGAACAACAACTATTTGTTATATTAGTAAAAGTGAAATAACAGCCAATATTTTTTTTCTGTAGAGGTGAAAAACGTCTGTTTCATCCCCTTTTATGAGTTTTTAGCCGTTTGACTAATCGGTTCATGYTAACAGTCGGCTCTGGAAGCGAGTCGCCATTTTATTTTTCTTCTTTCTTTTTTTGAAGCGAGTGGTTGAAGCAAAACACAACGTCTGAGTGCTTTCACCACAAACAAATACTCTACGAACCTCTGACCAATCACACAATAAGGTTCGTATGTGTTCTTATGTGGAGTGGGGTGAAAAGCTCCACCCGCGGGTTGCGACAAGAAGTGCCAAAATGTCGACAACGCGAACAGAATTTCGCAATTTTCGTCACGAAACTTCGACAGTTCGGCTGCAGCATGCTGGAGCCTTTAYGGTGAGAAGTTCGGTCATTCAGGAGGGACTCAGAGTAGAGTCGCTGCTCCTCCACGTCGAGAGGAGCCAGTTGAGGTGGTTCATCTGGTTAGGATGCCTCCTGGACGCCTCCCTGG
>NW_013952781.1:205036-212420 GCF_001266775.1 Austrofundulus limnaeus
AGATAAAACAGACGTTTTACATGGTGAAATGTGACTGATGGAAACTTAGGAGCTTAATCCCACACCAGTTTGACCAGGAATAACGTCGGGTGACGAGTCTGACTTTATTTTATTTTTTCACATTGGACTCCACCGAGAAGAAATCCCATCATACTGCTGCTTAAATGTTCGCTATGTCAGAACTTATTCAGCAAATGTGTTTCCATCTCTGCTTTTGTGCATTAACTCTTACAGGATGGGGGAAATTGGTCTTGGCAGAGGTTTGCACTCTCCGAGTGCTTCTAGTTTATAATGAGTTGTGTATTTTTTTAAATCACAACATGGCTGTAACATCAGCCAATACTAGCGTTGCCAACTGTCCCTTATTAGRTGAGATGCAACTTTCATCTCTATGAAGTTGTAGAAATCAGTTTTAATAATTGGGATTTTCCTTGTTAAAATYAGRCAATAAATAAACCTGTCAGTCATCCATCATTAGCTTTAAACTGCATGACTCAAGGTTAGTGTCTATATTATTGCATCGATCTGTTCACAACAGCATAAATGTTTTTATTTACATTTTTTATCCTGTTTACTGAGGCCACCAGCATCTGAAAAGCTGTAAAGAAAGAACAAAAATTTAATGTGTTGATTAAATTCTTTTAAATCCATAATATTACATAGAAATAACAGAAACAAGATTAAATTGTGTTGAGGTGGATCCAACTTAAATGTTGAGGAAATAAGAAATATTGTGTGGTGATGTCATAATTGACGTATTAAGTCATTAAGCCCCGCCCCCGGCAGAACTGTCCCATATTTCAGAGGGMCTGAGTTGGCAACACTTACCTACGTGCAGCTTTCAAATAATGTTTGATGACCCATTTTAAATCCCTTTGTTTTACTTTATTAGAAGAGAATAAGGTAATTGTCCCTGCTTTTAAGTGTTTCCAGCTGCAGAACAAGAATATTTAGCTTCTTTTTTGTTTTTGTTTTAGCACATTGAAATATTTCAGTTTTTAAAACTGTAAATCCCCCAATAACTGAAGCGGAAATTATTATTTTGACATACAAGTCCTGTTAGCTACTTTACACTATATAATTCTTCATAAACTGCAAAATGCTATAAGAATTATATAAGACAAAAATAACAATGCTTTTGTTTGAAGTCAGTTCATAATGAGTTTGTGTCTACTGGAGACTTGGTCTATCCCTGGAAAATGAGGACCCCTGGTCACCCAACGCTGCAGGAGAACCAGAGGCTCCATTGAAAGGGATTTTTCACGTCAGGTTGCCCGGCCACTATAAATTCTGGTTTAAAACTCCTCAGTACCAACTGTCTGAGTTCCGAGTTTGTTTCAGTCCATCCGTTTATATCTCAGTGTACAAGAGTATATTAGACATAACTTACAGGCTGGGCTGGAGAACTTCAAACTATCAGGTTTTACAGGTGGAGGTCGACGTGAGCAGATACAATTGACAAACAGAGGCTGAGGCAGGATATACAAAAAGGTAAGTGATTTCATTTTACAGGTGCTGGAAAAATGGGAACGGGACCTGAAACAGAGGTTTTGCAGAGGTGAGTTTTTGCAGGTTATCCAGTAATGTTTTTTGCAGGTAAGTAATTCAGAGGGGTTCTTACAGGCTGGGGAAGGAGACGAGGCTTGGAYGYGTTGGTCCAAAAGTGGAGATCCACAGGTGAGTATTTACAGGTGAAGGTATATTTACAGTGGTTGTGGGAGGCAAACTGGGAGTGCATGACTGACTGGGGATTTCTCCGGTCAGTCCGCTTGGTGCTCCTCTCTGCTTCAGATAAGACGAACATTAAAAATAAAGTTCTGTAATTTATTTATCTATTAATACAATTGAAGTATAGCCTGAAATCTGTAATTTTCACACAGTTTGGAACATTTTTTTATAAAGAGCAAATCTTTCCCACTAATTGGTCATGTGACTACGAAATAAGGGTGTCCAGGGACTCCAGGAGATTAATCGTCAAATTAATCGTTATCGGCTAAATACCACAATTAATCGTGATTAATTTTTTTGCCAATATTGCCCAACCCTAATATTTACAGTGGTTGTGGGAGGCAAACTGGCAGCGCATGAAAGTCCTGGTGAGTAGCTCTGGTCTTCAAGGCAAAACGTACTGAGGGTCGCTTTCTGAAAACAGGTAAATAACAAAAACACAAAGGTAAGATTAACTCTAGGATTAACAACAGGTAGCAGGCTGAGCTCATAACCAAAATGAGGTGTTTCAGCGACGAGAAGATCCTCAGCACAGCCTTAAGAAGCCTTGGGGTTGATGAGCCAAAACTTCATGCAGGTGTGAGTAATCAGCGCTTGAGCCAATCAGGGAGGCAGTGGGTGAAAACACCAAATTGCCTCACAAACCTCACTTCTAAATTTGTCCTATAACTTTGTAATTGTTTATATTATTCAGTCATTCCAGGAAAGTGCAAAACTGAAGCTCATCTCAACTGTCCCTGTACATGAGTAATGCTGTACAGATGACCTTCACCTTAACACACAACAATACACATTCAAAATTCATATGGTTTACTCAATTACTCAATTAAAAAGGGAGAAATATGTAGTATTGTAAAAAATCTTGCAGATAAAAGATCAAAAGACTGGATGGACATGGATATGTTGGTGAAGGATATAATTGATTGGGTTATGGAGCCATTTACCTACAGTACAGACCAAAAGTTTGGACACACCTTTTCATTCAGAGTTTTCTTTATTTTCATGACTATGAAAATTGTATTTTCACACTGGAGGCATCAAAACTATGAATTAACACATGTGTAATTATATACTTAACAAAAAAGTGTGAAACAACTGAAAATATATCTTATATTCTAGGTTCTTCAAAGTATAAACCTTTTGCTTTGATTACTGCTTCACACACTCTTGGCCTTTTCTTGACGAGCTTAAAGAGGTAGTCACCTGAAATGGTTTTTACTTCACAGGTGTGCCCTGTCAGGTTTAATAAGTGGGATTTCTTGCCTTATAAATGGGGTTGGGACCTTCAGTTGTGTTGTGCAGTAGGTGGATACAGTACACAGCTGATAGTCCTACTTAACAGACTGTTAGAATTTGTATTATGGCAAGAAAAAAGCAGCTAAGTAAAGAAAAACGAGTGGCCATCATTACTTTAAGAAATGGTCAGTCAGTCCAAATATGATGCCTTCAGTGTGAATCTATAATTTTCATAGTCATGAAAATGAAGAAAACTCTTTGAATGAGGTGTGTCCAAACTTTTGGTCTGTACTGTATTTATGTAATTTATCATTTTCAACTGGAATATTTCAAAACAATATGAAAATAGCCAAAGTAATCCCTCTCTATAAGAATGGTGATAAATGTGCCTTTAATAACGATGGACCAATTGTTACCACAGTTTTCAAAGATTTTAGAGAAATTATTTGTGGCTAGTTTGGATCAATTTATCAATGAACAGAATATTTTAAATAGTATTCAATATGGGTTCAGAGCAAAACTCTACTTCAATGGCTCTTATGCAATTGAATGAACAAATAACTGCTGTTGATCAAAAACAGTACTTTGCTAGTATTTATGTTGATTTTTAAAAAAGCATTCAACACCACTGACCACAGTATTCTTCTTGAAAAGCTACATAAACTTGGCATTAGAGGACCGGCACTACAGTGCGTATCTAGTTATCTGGAAAATAGGAAACAGTTTGTACAGCTAAATGAAGTAAGATCTGAACTCTATGTGTGGAGTTCCTCAGGGTTCTGTATTTGGACCAAAGTTGTTGTTTTTTTAATATGTGAATGATTTGGTAAATGTGTCAGGGTTGTTTAAATGTGTTTTATTTGCAGATGATACAACATTTTTTTGTTTGGGTAAATATATAAGACGGATGTTGGAGATGATGCAGACAGAATTTGTGAAAATACAAAATTGGTTTAAACTCAATAAATTATCATCAAATTTAGAAAAAACTAACTATTTGTTATAATTGTTCCACATTTAATTTATTGTATTGAAGTCTGGGGGAAAGCATGTAAAACAATTATAAACCCTATTTTTGTTTTACAGAAAAGAGCTGAAAGAATTATTGCTAGAAAACATTACAGTCACACATCAAATGTATTATTTTATCACATGAAATTATCGAAATTCTATGAGTTGGTTGATTATAATATTTTACATTTTATGTATAAGGCTCACACATGTATATAACCTTTAAACAACCACATACATTTTGTTGAGAGAAAGTTGCTATGATCTGAAGTGGGTAGAGATGTTTGTGAAAGCTGGATTTTGAGGGAGTGGTGTACTTCGATACAAGGAATAAAATTATGGAACAATCTGGAGAGTGATGTCAAAAATGCCAAATCAATGTTTATGTTTAAGAGAATGATAAAAGTCACTTTGTTAAAGAAATATGAAACAATATTATGTGTAGAATTGTTGTTTGACAAGAATTTGAGGTTGTTTTTTGTTTAGTTTTTCTTGTTTGTAGATTATTATTGTTAATAATATTAATTTTGGGAGGAAAAAGGCGCAGATAACATAATACTTCTTTCTTTTTCTGCCGCCTTTCATTTTATTTGTGATTAGTACTTTTATTGTACATAAATTTATTTTGTTATTTTTAAAGAAATTAATAAAATTTAGAAAAATAAAAAATAATAAAAATTACCAACCAACAGTTATCTTGTTGCAGACTAAAATAAAGATTTGGGGGTTTTCTGCACAAGCTTCTATTTGCACAGCAGAACATAAAAACTYCAGGTGGAACAGATTTGAACTTCTAGGCCTTAAAATGCTGAAACAGCCTGACAGGAAGTWTAGAGGAGCACAGAAAGAGCAACATTTTATTCTTACAGGAACTCAACTCATTTTATCTGAGCTTTATTCTCTCCGTACCCATTCTGCTTGTGTTTTTCTTTCCCTGTTTTTAAATTTTATCTGTGCCAAATGTCTTATAGTTCCCACTGTAGTGGACATTTTATCAGCTATTTCTTTATACAGTAACCCAACCCTGAAATCTGCTGTGTTCTTGTAAACACTTTCTTAATCTTAACACTGTTGTTTATGAAGGTTGGGAGGCAGAGGGTGTGTAGGGGTGAAGAGAGGTCAAATGTAAACTCTTGGTGGTCCACAGCAGTGTATATTCAAAGCTCAGCCTGACCACCCTGCTCTGTTTAACTCTGGCTGCAGAACAATGGTGGGTGGGGTCCTTCTGGCATGTAAAMCAGAGAAAGCGCAACACCAGATCTCTGCAAGGCAAATCACCACATGTTGCCTGGTAATGAGACACATGTAGAGGCCATAATGAGGCTCAGCCTGCCTTTCTGCTGAAGGTGTGTCAAGAACTCTCCTTCCACACTTTTAAGAACTGTGTAGTGTGGAATTACTACTTTCAAAACTTTAGAATGAAAGTAGCATTTCCAGAAGGAATCCAGCAAATCGCCTGCTGCCTTGGATGCTAAGAAAAACTGTTAACCCTCTGAATGTGTTCTGAATAACTATCAGCTCCTGCCTAACATACCAAACACTACCTCAAAATGTGTAAGTATAGCCATTTTTACATTTGCTATAGCAAACTGTAAGGCTAATTTTAGTGGCCAATTATGATAGTTTTATGTAAAACAAAGAACTGAGACTATAAAGATTCAGATCTTTTTCCAAACACAGACAGAACACAGCCAATAAAGTTATGTCAGATATCTATGGACACCTGCACCATGTGTTTTATGCTCCGACTGGGAGTTGACTTGTGGATACAGTTCTACAGATTAGTTAGCTGTAACAGAACTCTGCAAATGACTTGTGATTGGGTTGAGGAAGCAGCAGGTCAATGAAAGAAACAAACCGATTCTCCTCCTCTTGGAGGAAACCAAAGCATTCCCAAGTCAAAATATATCCATTATTATTTCAGCAATTTTTAGTTCTGCACTGGTTTCTCCTCTTAGTAAAATGTGCCCAGAAACCCTCCAGAGGAAGCCACTTAGGATGCATCCTAATCAGATGCCCAAATCATTTCAACTGACTCCTTTCAGTGCAGCAGCTCTACTTCAACCTCYCTAAAAGTGATGCAGCTCTTCTTAAAGGCTGAACCTGACCACCATTCAGAAGAAGCTCATTACAGACACTTCCAGGATCTCTGGAGTAAATACACGGTGATGGTGTTATTTTGGTGATGTGCAGTGTTGGGTTTCTGCCAAACGTACCTTATGGAATTAAGGCCAATAGGTTCATCAGATCATGACACATTTTCCCACGTCGTTGGGAGACTTCAAATGTGTTTATCCAGGCTCTGATGCCATCATGCAACACTACCTCATAGCCCATTGTGACATGTACTACACCCCCAGTATTTGTGAAAAATTCCTGTAGCTTCTTTAGTGTTGCTGTAGGCCTTATGGCAGCCTCTCTGACCAGTTTACTTCTTGACTTTCATCAATTTTGGATAGGCAGCCAGTTCTTATTAATGTCACTGTTGTGTCACATTTTCTCCACTTGATGATYACTAGTGTTGTAGTACTTGAAACKGGTCTTGGTCTTAAGACCGGTCTCAAGACCAGTTTTTGATGGTTTTGGTCTTGTCTCAGACTCGACAGCATTTGTACTCGTCTTGTCTCTTCGACATTGAGGACTCAGAATTTTATTTCAAGACCAGTCAAAACCARAACTGTGGAAATACCACTAAACAGCCAGATTATTGTCCAATTTATTTATTAACAATCTTGCTTAATCTTTCTTTAATTAGATTTAAAATGTAGCTACTAATTCAAATCCAAACCTGACTCATTGCTATTTATGTATTTTTGTTACCGGTTGTCACCCATCCCCACTCTCTTCACTCACACGCAGCACTCCAGGAAAGTAAGCAGTGGTTCTCTGGGAACGGTAAAGGATGTCTTAAAATTTTTAAGTAAAAAATTTGGCTACACTATTCTTAAATAGTATCATTGTAAAACAACAACAACCAGGAGAAAGCGTACAGCGACTTGTACATTCGGCAGTGCTTCACTTTCAGAGACAGTGGGGACAACGTCTAACTTTTACCGTCACTTACATTAACAATCTGCCTCTGTAACAAAATTCTTTCCTCTGCCCTCACACAAAGATTTTGTTAACATTAGCTCTACATATTAAGTTAGCTACAGTGGGGAGAAAAAGGATTTAGTCAGCACCAATAGTTCTAGTTCTCCCACTTAAAAAGATGAGAGAGGTCTGTGATTGACATCATAGTTAGACCCAGTGGTGGACAGTAACAAAGTACTTTTACTTTATTACTGTAATTAAGTACATTTTTTGAGTATCTTTACTTTACTTGAGTAGTTACTTATTTGGGAACTTTTTACTTTTACTCCACTACATTTCAAAGACAAATATTGTACTTTTTACTCCACTACATTTC
>NW_013952781.1:212775-213861 GCF_001266775.1 Austrofundulus limnaeus
AGGTCTGGGCCTCCCTTCTGAAGCTGCTGCCCCCGCGACCCGACCCCGGATAGGCGGAAGAAAATGGATGGATGGATGGATGAAATGTCTGACTAATCACACACATCTTATGCGGAGAAGGGTGACAAGAAGGGGTGGAATATTTGAAGCTAAAAACAAAATTACACATTTTTCTTTACGCAACTGCAACAGAGATCATTTCTGGCATCATCATCATCTAAAAGAAAACTAACAAACATTTGCCCCATAAAATAATTCCTCCTAATAAATATAGTAAATGACCTTAATTGCTTAGCTTGGTGTGCCTTGTTTTGTTCTGTTTTTCAACTATTTGGGCAGTTTTAGATGGAATTTAAAAWAGTTTTTGYTGAGTCATTCTCAGTTCTTTTACTTATTTGCTGTTATGGGGCAGGACAGGTCACTGCCCACATTTGTCAGTAGATTTATCGTTTCATGCTGTTAGCAGTGATTAAAACTGCATGCAGCTTCAATGGGTTTTCATTGGTTTGGAAATATTTCAGCCTTTTAGACACATTCTGCTGCTTTTAGCTCATTGATTCAGCCAGAACTCCAGACCTCACAAGAACTAATAAAAAAACTCTTGTTTTAGGAGGAAGTGCGAGACGACATCTGTTTCTCAGGTTTAATTATTAGACAAGAATGTTTTCACAACACAACCTACATYACAAACATTCAGCAATATATACTAAGCCTTTTGTTCCACAGAATATAAAATGCAAATTGGGAAATTTGTGTGGTTAGCGGATAAGGAAACAAATGTCTGCTCCACTAGTAATTTTACACAGGACACACTATTCATTCAATTATGTTTCCTTGTAAAATTAGCAAATGAAATCATGAGCAAACAGAAATTAGAACACAGTATACAAACCAAGACTTTCTTGTAATTTTTTGAATTATTGCTCCATTTACTTAAAAAAACATTCTAATGCTCATCTTTTGATGTTGACATTTTTTTAAATTTTCTGTGGAAATAATCATTGGCTGTGTCCAAAACGACAGGCCGGGTCCTCCGGAGGACCCAGACTCCCCGGTCTCGGCAGGCCAAGCCCTTGGTAGACCGGG
>NW_013952781.1:215147-217145 GCF_001266775.1 Austrofundulus limnaeus
TTTTACTCCTTATATTTTTAAAAAGGGTAGGAAGTAGAAAGTCATTACTCATATTTCATTCTGTCTTATTACTGTCATTGGTCTTCATTATGACAGAGCTCATGTCAGGTTTTCTGGTGTCCATCTCCAGCAGTCATTAGATGAGAGGTGTTTTACACCCTGAACAGGATACTAGTTCAAGTAGAGACAAATAGAGCTAGTTTAGAGTCACCAACCAGCCTGCCGGTTTTGAACAGCGAAAAGAATGCAGTGTTATCAGGAAAAAAAAAAAACAACACAAGTGCAGGGAAAACAAAAAGTCCATGCAAAAAGTTCCAATAGGGGAGTCAAACTTGTGAACTTCTTCGTGCAGGGCTAAAGTACTAAAATATTGCACATCTATGCAAAAAAATAAACAAYGAAAACCTGTTTCGTCCAGTCCATTTTTGGCACTGATTTCATTCAGTTTGTGTGGAAACCGGCCTCGGCTACTACATTTTTAAACATTATCAAGATCAATGTAAGCATTTTTCTGTAATCCAGCATGTATATGTTGTGTTAAGAAGAACTTACTCGTAGTTAGAATTGCCTGTTAACATTGCAATACACATTTTTGTAACAACTTTCATTAACTAGACTGGTGAAAGTGAAAGARTGAAAGTGATCAGAGTATTTCGAGCGTCTTCCTGCACCGCAGTAATCCACAGAATTTTTCAACACAAAAGAGGGAGGTTCAAGCTACTGGAAGAGATATTTAAAGTTAAGTAATGATGGGGCTCTGTGGTAGGAAAACAAACGAGGTCTGAAACAGTTGTCACAGCTGGGTTGAAACCAAACCAGTTCAAAACTGCCCATGGTAACAGCCCACCACAAGTTTCTGAACCAAGAGGCAATTTAGTTTTCTAAAAGTTAGTAAAAGTTACATTACATTTATGATGAGCCTCATTTACATTACATTAAGTTACATTTGAAAACATTAGTTTTCAAAAGCTGCTTTTTGACCATAGCGACCACACAAGTAGCTACAGTTACAATGTTTAGCAGTTATTGTTCTAACAACACTTTTCTAGTTGATTATTAGATACCTATGTCCATCTGTTACCTTGTRATCTCCAAATGTATAATAATTACAAAAACATACTTTTGTTTTATTGCAGTTTCATATTACCTCACACTTTGGGACACATATTTAGGTTCTGCTAATTTGCCAAATATAAATGCAGCTGAAGCACGTATCTCCAGTACTGCAGTTTAACACAATTCTTCAAATATGCAGGTGTTTTTCAAACACCAGGGTACTCATGTTTAATCGCTGTGGGATTTCAAGCCTCAGACAAAATACACACAAATACTGTAACTCTGAGACCAGATACCTATTTGAAGGGTATGTTTGCCTCCAGATGCAACATTTGATGTTTATCCACATAAAAGATTAATTAGTCCAACTACGGTAACTAAAAAGACCAATCACCACTTAACTTAGTCAATAACCAGTTGCTAAAAAGTGTGACTAAAATAAAAACTTAAATCACTGTAATCTATTTTATTGGCTGAGGTCTGCTTTCACCTGAATAATTTGTCTCACCACAATATCAAAAATGACTCAGGCTCTGTTCACAAAGAAACACTGTTTTCCAAAACAATTTTTGTAGCTGTGGATGGGTAGTTGTTCCTCTAATGCAACAGTTGAAGGTTCAATTCCACCACTATTCAGCCACATGTCGAAGTGTCCTTGGGCAAGACACTGAACCCCCACTGCCTCTGATGTGTGTCCCATGAACATGATTTAAAACACTGATTAGTCTCTGTTAGGGCTGCACCGATTAGTTGAAATAATCGATGACGTTGATTATGTAAATTTGTCGATGCAGATTTTTTATTATCGATTCACTGTATTACATAAGCACCAGGTGAATGTTCATGCAATTCCATTTCGGTACCTAAAAGCATCATTGCAACCGTATTGGCATAAGAGTGGAGAGTTTTCCATGCTTGTCCTGAACACAGCATCACAAGAGC
>NW_013952781.1:218134-219349 GCF_001266775.1 Austrofundulus limnaeus
GAAAATATTACAATATTAAAGAACTGTTCTTGTTAATTTGATAAAAACATTTTAAATTTCCAGTGCACTCACATCAGAATAACTTTTAGATTTGTTGTTAGAAAAATCGATTAATCAAAAAAATAATCGTTAGATTAATCGATTAGAAAACAATCGTTTGGTACAGCACTAGTCTCTATAGAATGATTTGTCTGTGTTAGCTTTGTAGAGAGATTTATTAGTCCTGAGTAAATGCGTGTGTGTGGTTTGGTAAAAGAGGGCACAGATTGTAGTGTAAAGTACTCTGAGTACCCTGGTGGGATAGAAAGGTGTTATAAAAGTACAGTCCATTGATCATTTACTGTGAAAATACACCAGAAACAGAAAAAGCTACTACTGACTGGGAGTCATGTGAGTAGAAATCTGTGGACATAATGGACACTTTCAGGCCAACTATCCAATGAGGAATGGGTGGAAAGAAGGGTTTTAATTACAATTGACAAGCATATCAGGGTCAGTTATTTTCAAACAAGGATTGCTCTTTTAAAATTACTTTCATTTCTTTTGCTTTTTAAACTTATTCTTAATGCAGAGGGGTTGGACAATAAAACTGAAACAGCTGTCATTTTAGTGTGGGAGGTTTCATGGCTAAACTGGACCAGACTGGTGGCCAGTCTTCATTAATTGCACATTGCACCAGTAAGAGCAGAGTGTGAAGTTCAATTAACAGGGTAAGTGCACAGTTTTGCTCAAAATATTGCAATGCACACAACATTATGGGTGACATACCAGAGTTCAAAAGAGGATAAATTGTTGTTGCATGTCTTGCTGGTGCATCTGTGACCAAGACAGCAAGTCTTTGAGATGTATCAAGAGCCACAGTATCCAGGCTAATGTCAGCAAACCACCAAGAAGGACCAAGCACATCCAACAGGATTAACTGTGGACACAAGAGGAAGCTGTCTGAAATGGATGTTGGGGGTGCTAACCTGGATTGTATCAAAAAAACATAAAAGCACAGCTGCCCAAATCACGGCAGAATTAAATGTGCACCTCAGCTCTCCTGTTTCCACCAGAACTGTCCATCAGGAGCTCCACAGGGTCAATTTACATGGTCAGGCCAAATCTTTGGTCACTCGTGTCAATGCCAAACTTGGTTTCAATGGTGTGAGGAGCTCAAATCTTGGGCTGTGGACAATGTGAAACATGTATTGTTCTCTGATGAGTCCACCTTTA
>NW_013952781.1:219531-221719 GCF_001266775.1 Austrofundulus limnaeus
GAGCGAGTCAGGAAACGTTTTCCTCCACCAGCATCAAGTAGTGGCCTGGCCACTATCCCGTAAGAAGAATGGCTTCAAATCCCTCTGACCATTTTGCAGGACTTGGATATGTCATTCCCAATACAAATTGACACTGTATTGGCTGAAAAAAGAAGGCCCTACACCATACTAATAAATTATTGTGGTCTAAAACCAGGTGTTTCAGTTTCATTGTCTTTGTAGAATTTTTTGCTGCAACACTTGTCTTTTTTATTGTTGATGATTCTATAATGTGAGCAAAACCTTTTTGGCTTTATATTGTTTGATGTAAAAGCTGCATTAGTTAGGGGAATATTACTAGCTGTGTTTCCATTGACCATGAAAATGCGCAAATTAGAATTTTGAAAATAAATTTGCTCAATGGAAACACGTCAATTTCGAAAAAAATTACGTTTTTCAACAGAATGTTTTTGCGCTAGGATGAGGTGGTTTTTCGGCCGTATAAAAATTGGTGTTTTTCGCAAAACTGCAATGGAAACACTCTTTTCGCATCACGGGAGTCACGTGATCAACAACAGGTTGTTTCTACTGGCGAAAAAGACGATGATGAAGAAGATAACAGGAAGTAGAAATAGTAGTTTATCACAGAAATAGTAAAATAAAGTAGTAAACTCACCGACTACAATTTCCCAAAAACACAGCATACGTAGCCGCTCCCAAGTAGGGACTTGTCTCTGGAAAGCCTCGATAAAAGACGCCGACGTCTCCTCTGATGATGAGCGCTAGTGTCGTGGTAGCAACATGCTATGTGTTTACATCCATCACCACCATGTTTGTAATGACTTATAGCGAGAACAAATGTATTCACGCGTGACTTTAATAGCATTTCTTACTTAATGGAAACACCACAGTTGTGAAACTGTTTCTTTTACATTAACAGAATATCGACAAATTTTTGCGCACATTTGTAATGGAAACACAGCTACTGTTCATCAGCCATCTGTTCATTGAAATAACACTGTTTAAGACAGTTTTGATAGTTTCAGCAACTAGTATTTGCAGCACAAACACAAGAATATAATCTGTCAATATTTTAGTTKCATTCCATGTGTCAGTCACAGGAGAGGTTGTAAATTAGATTAGAGGTGGGACTATTCTATGATTTTTTTTTACAAATTGTGTGTTTTGGAAGCATTGGAGTGTGTGTAGCTCCAGGTTTCTGAAGCAAAGTGACACATATTGTATGTCACATCAGATCATAACGTTTTAAAGCTCTTCCACTCTGAGGCTCTCTGTTCCTTCATCTGCAGCAGGAAGAGATGGAAACACAAAAAGGCCCAGCTGTGTTATTTGCTCCATCATACAGATGCAACTCCCCCAGTGTAAACTGAAGCAAGGATAAAAATTTCTAATCACGTTTGTCATTCTCCAACCTCTGGTCTCATTTTGTGTATGGGCCAAAGGGGAAAGAGATTTTTAGCTTTCAGCAGGAGAGAGACRGCCCCCACATCCCCACGCCTGGAGCCCCATAAACTCTGAATTTTACACCACAATGCACTGGAGCAGTCATAGCAAAACATCCCAGCTTTCAGCAAGCAAAAAATAAACGTTATTCAACCTTTCCTTCAAAGTCCCCATAGAGGAAGTGCTCTGTGAGGCTGTCATTTCTGCCACTCCTTATGTTTATCTATTTACTTCCTGTGGTGTGTACATCCCACAGGAAACCCCGGGTGACAAATTATTGTTTATTTACTTTTTTCCGAATCACAATTAAACACAGTCGAACAGAACAGAGGAAAAAGTTTGAATATCACCTCAAATTTGTCAGGAAGTTTAGGTTTTCCTGCACTTTTTTATATAATTTGTATCATATTATGTGTTTTTATGCAGTTGAAACAATACCTGGAGATTAAAATCTAAGCATGGGAAGTAATTTTAAAATATTCAAACAGTCATGAAAGTATAAAGTTGGAATGATTCATGTCTGTCATTTAGAAACAAAATTATTTTAAAGGGACCCCCGATTAGTTGTAACATTAGACTTTATTTGATAAACATTTATTTTAACTGTAAAATAAAGACTGTAAAAATACTGTAGGCTGTTTAGTTTTTATAATTTTTAAACTACAAGTTTAAAAACATATAACACGGACAGGGCCATTTTATTTAAATGCAAAGCATTCTGGGTAAATGATGACATGGATAGGTC
>NW_013952781.1:221817-223913 GCF_001266775.1 Austrofundulus limnaeus
AACTGAAAATATGGATGGAGGACAACAGTTTAGCTTGTTTGTCTAGCTAGCGCCGAGCTAATACTTGTAAGGCAATATAGCGTCGGCGCTAGCGCAAAGGCTAACAGGCTAACTGGGGTTCTTCTTCCATGAAGCAGCTCTGTTGTCCTCCATCTCCTCCATCCAGATTTTCAGTCCAACCACTGCCCTCATAAATCGTCTGTTTCTTTCATCAAAATTTCATAAGGAAAAAATATATTAAAGATCTAATATTTCGTGAAAAAATGCATATCACCAATTACCTTTAAGGTCAGAGTTTAAAACTAAAAATCGCTGTCTGTTGTTTTGGTCAAACCACAATAAAATTAGTTCCATTTTTGTAAAACTGGCTGAGTTGGAGTTATTTGTGTTTTTCCTTAGCTAAGTTTACTGTGATGCTTATCTGTACACATCACACAACAACACAGAGATATGCTGACTTTAGTAGTAGAGTCTTTTAGCTCATCTTCTGAGTGAACAAAAGGACAAAACTAACTTTAAATACCAACAGACAAAGGGGGAAAAATAACTGCACACAATTAAAAGTTATAGTGTTGAGGTTACAATGTTAAGATCTGTGCTCAGCGTTTACTTGCACGCCCTCCAAGCCAAGCGTCCCAACAGAACTAAGCCCCCCGCCCACGTAAATTGAAGCGGGGGAGTGGAGATTGTGGCAACAGGATATGTGGCTTGGACCCAGAATTATCAACCTTGCACTCTAATACCATAATTGCCAGGCTTAAGTAAGGAGCAAGTTTTCTGGGGGACAAACACAGATTTAACTCAAAAATCATTTTGAGAATTTCAGTTTTTTTGATATATTTACCAGTGAATGCCAAATTAATCTATAGATTTAATGTAAATATTCTTTATTACTATTATTATTTTTCATAGTATTATTTGTATAATTGGGTCACTTTGTTCACAGTGTTTATTCAAGAACATTATGTTAATTACCATAAATAATCCACATCTGGTTGGGTAACAGTAGACCTACTGTCATTATTTTCATTGTGAGGTTTTAAATAAAAAATTTTAGATAAAATGTCATGTTTGTATTTTAGGTTAAATAAAAATTTCCTGTCAAAATTAACACTGTGTTAGTGTGATACAAATATACTGAACTGAATAAAATCGGGCTATCAAGATTATGAGCAAACATAAAGGAAGAATGTCTTAACCATGACATACTGTATTACCAACATCAGATTATTATAATATAATTGACTTTAATTACGTTTCTGCTTATTATTTACTGATCTGAAATTGAGAACCTTCCTCTTTAAACATCACTCTCAGACTGTGCTGTGTACTTACTCAGAACATAATTTGTGTCTCTGTGCAGAGCAGAAAATTGCAGATGACCATAATAAAACTTCAGCTTTGAAATATCTCAGCGTACAAGGTCAAAGACAAAGCAGTGTCCTCCCAGCAGTAATAAAAGCATCCTGATGACCAGATGACTGGCTCCATATGAGCCCTGCGTGCACGCCGACTCTCTGCTGCAAGTTTAAGGACAACTTCTCCTTAACAGGAAGTGGCTGTGGAGGAAATGCCTTTCTGATGAGAGGCTGCTAGATCTCTGCTGACGCTCCCATCTACATTTCCTTCAAAGCACCACCTTCAACACATTGTTTTGGAGTGCTTACCCACAGAAACATAAAAAGACTGATGAAATGATAAACAGCACAGATATGATTTTCAATTCAAACTGAAAAGTCAACAAAGCAAACTMCCCTTATTTTCTTTAGAGCTATAATTAGACTAAACAGAGGTTAAACTGATCCCAAAGCTTTGACTCATTTAGGCCTACTAAWGTGGAGAGTTGGAGTCCAATAAGAGAAGATTTAGCAGCTGTCAGATTGTGGCMGCTAAACAAGCTCACAGACCMCCAACGAGCTTGTGAGTTTGTGAGCTAACAAGAGAAACCCTGATGCTGTTCTCAGCTGGCAGCTCAACAAGAAACTAAAAGACACAGCCTCACAACAGGCCTCATGCAAGAACCGTTGGTACACACAGGTTTGTTCTTAAGTTGTGCGTACCAGTGTTTTAGGAGAATTTGTGGCATTCACCAATGT
>NW_013952781.1:224687-233790 GCF_001266775.1 Austrofundulus limnaeus
CTGACGTGACATGTTCGTACGAACCCTTTGTACGAACAAAAGTAAGAGAAATTTAGGATAAGAATACGAACATGTTCTTGCATGAGGCCCAGTGAGTCAACACTGCCAGGACTCAYGTGTTCAGAAACACTCCTGAATCACGTCCGGCAGGGAAGCAAAGCTGCATGTCAGAGAACATAAATATCAGAGAAACGTCTCAGTGGRTCTGTATGGCTTTAAAGTACCAACCACACCATAAGAATGTCTGAAAACAGTATTTGATCATTAGTTTAATCATTCTAATTATTGCTCAGAAACTTTTAATTTTCACAAGTTTTGTCCTCATGARTAAAAATGTGTAAAATACTAAAATGTTTTTTGGTCACAACACAATCTAAAAGCTGCTGCTCAGTTTAAGTTTTAAAGTTTCCAAACTGTTGAAATTTGAGAAAGCAGCTGTAATTTCYCCTGTATACATCCATCTAACAATCATTTGTGTTAAATATGCATATCTCATTATGTCAATCACAGATGTGAATTGAACTGAATCAAAATTGAATCATGACAGACTTTGTGATATTGTGAAACATTGCAACGCCATCCAAACAAACTGATATTGTATCAAATTGTGATAAAGCTGGTGAGTTACACCCCACTGGCACCACCATTTGTGAACACAATCTATAGTGACACAGAACGGATATTTATTGTTAAACAGGATTCAAAGSCACTTGTCATCAGTCCATGCCACCCAGTTAAGGCACCAATCCAACCACTGACCTTCAATAGAAATACTGGACCAAATACTACATTTCCTCATAGACTGATCCCAGCACAGGTTTTAAATCCTGTACCCTGCAAGTTGAACATTACAATTATCAAAAATAAGGCTGCAACTAACAATTATTTTAGTAGTTGATTCTTTTATAGATTATTTGAGTAATCAGATAAAAAAATGTCAGGTTCTGCAGTAATTGCTTAGCTTATTTTATGACAAATACAATTTAATTTATTTAATTTGAAAAGCTAATTCTAAAGCCCTAATAACCCAGTCAACCCATGAACATTCTTCAACAGACAACATCAGTCACATTTTCCTGTTGCTCTCTTAAGACTTATCGACATTCGACAGCTGTGTTTGAGTTCATACTTTGTCAATAGGGKTGCCACGATTAGTCGATTAATCGACGACTAATCGATTATTAAAATAGCCGATGACTAATTTAATAATTGATTAATCGTTTTCTTTTGTTGTTCTTTACTTTGTTTTTGTCTCCAAACTGCTTTGACACCTTCCACTGCCACYTCTGCCTTTCTGTCCTTGACACACATGCACAGTAGTGGTAACTGGGGTAGGCCGTGGACGTCACAAGACATTATACAGACAGGCTCTGGTATCATGGCTACCTGACAACAGAGCTCAAAGTGTGGGATCATTTTAAGAAAATGAAAGAGAAACCTGTGTAATATCTGCAGAGCAGAACTTACCTTCCACAGCAATTATTTTTAGTTAGCATATAGCTAAACTCTAACCATGGTTATATAATAACAGCTGCACTCTGGCACGATAAGCTCTATGTTTTATATTCAATTAACGTTTGATCTGATTAGTCGACTAATCGAAAAAAATAATCGGTGATTAATTGACTAAAAAAATAATAGTTTGTGGCAGCCTTAATTGTCAATATATTGGCTGTGTCTCAAGATATTTTTGCGATTAATCGCAATTCATCTTTTTTTATTTTAGAATTACTTTACTATGGCTGAATGTATTACATTTGTATGTTGCAATTATGGGTCGACCGATACATCGGCCGGCCGATATTTTTGGCCGATATTCACATTTTTCCTTTGTATCGGTATCGGCCGATACACGACTGCTCTGTGRTCACGTGAGTGCAAGCATTACAGCTCCCTCCCCTGTGGAGAGCGGGTGGTGATTTGTGAGACAGAGCACAAATAACAACAAAGGTAAGTTTTCAACTTTTAACTTATTTTAACTGTCCGATTTTGCTTTACCTTAACTCTGTTTCAGACTATGAGCGGGAGAAAAGAGAACAGACTTGTTTTACTTTTTCCCAAATTCCATATTTTTTTCCAATTTTTATTTTTCTAAATTCCCCTTTTTCCATTTTTTCCCTGAATTCCATATTTTCATTGTAACCTTATTTATTTACCTAAAAAGTGTGTTGTTTGTTACTCAGAGAGGAAGTGGTCTTCACAWCGTCCAGSCCATRGTGTGCCAAWAAAACATGCAGAAAAGTTCTTCRACAGATAAATAAATAACCGCTGGAACATTGTTCAGTCCTAAACTTTATGCTAGCTTCATATTTTTTGGAAGACATTACTTTTAGCGAGTTTGTTGTTCGCTGTGCGGGTCGCGGCTTTTTTTTCCCGTGTTGGGAGGGGCGCTCAGTCAGAGCTCACCCCGTGTGCGTTACCAGGTAACGGCAGGTACAGGGAGCGGCAGCGGCCAAAATACCTCAGAAACTCACCCAAATAAGCGAATTCCGTGAGATTCCYCGTTTTACACTGAATTCCATTTWGTTTGGTCAYTTCTGTGATTCCGRCCYCGTTTTCTGCATCGCGGAAATTATAGGGCAGTCAAGTAGGCGGGACTTAAATTCTATTATGCTACTACGCAAATTTTGGCCCCAAAAATGTGTGATGGAGCTTCCGTAAATGTAAGTTCTGCAGGCTGCAGATCAGAATGAGAGAGGTGGCCCAGTGTTATATGTAATGTAAAGGTTCAGGCATCTAGCTAGACAGGTGTCAAGGCGTCTTTACGACACCCTGGTTCTGCTTACGTCACGCTGGTCCACTTTACGACACCTCGTGGACGTGCCTATATAATACACGAGGCTGTTCATGTTCATTGATTCAGTTCTATTTTTGCTGGATGCCGAAGCTGCTCCAGAGTCAATCCGCAAAGATCACACAGCACCAACAGGAAAAGGAACGAGCATAACTTCCGTATTTTCAAAATAATTCACCAAAGACTGACCCATTTTTTCAAAACCCTTGCTGTATTCTTAATTGTATGTACACATTTATACATAAATCCTGTCAAAATGTATTATTCTGTTTGGAAAGCTGATGGAAACATGCAGCAGGCCACATATGAATACACAAATGATATTCGTGGATTTTATTCTGAAATTAGAAGTTTCAAAACGACAACATGGATGCAGTTTCAGCTGTTCAGTTGGTCTACCACAGAATGAATTAGTTTGCCCTGACTTCCACATTTATCACTGAATTTATTGCGCAATCTTGCATTTCCTGCACGTTTCTACTGGGCCGAACCAGACTGGACCTGACCGGACCGGATAAGAACCACAGGTAAATTCGGAGTAGGAAACACTCGAATGTAGCAGGAGGAAAAGTGATTTTATCACAAGTAAAAGAAAAAAAAATAGGATGACATTTCCTGTTTTTTCTCTAAAGCAAAGATAGGGTTTTTTTTTTTTACTATTTATAGCTGTATTTTCAAACATTTTAACGAGAATGTAAAAATCTTTAGCATTTGTAAAGTCAGACTGTAGATTCAGTAGTAGGTACAGCCAATCATTGTTAAGAGATAATAAAAAAAACTCCCCAACTTCTGTTAGAAGTATAGAACAGTAAGAACTGTATTGTTGCTTGAAAAAAGTCTGATGTGTTTTATTTTATTTTTCAACATTTGCATTTGTCCGGCTCGAATAAAAAAATGTTTCACTCATAACCACTGTATCTTGTAAACACTTGTGGAATTTCAGTGCTTTATTTTCACATCAAAACAATGCATTTAAGGTGGAAAATAACCCAAAAAACAACTGTTGTGAATTCTACAATTTAAATTTTATTCAATTCATCCATCCATCCATTTTCTGTACACGCTTATTCCTTTTCAGGGTCGCGTGGGTCACTGGTGCCCATATCCAGCATATCAGCTAGTTTTGGAGAAACATGCTGTCTGGAGACGTAGAAGAAGAAATGCAATTCTCTTCACGTTACGTAAATATCTGAGAAAACGCCGACAGCAGGAGGGAGGGTCCAGCTGCAGCAACAGTTGGTGCCGGTACCAGACAGGCAGCGGGGATAGCTGATCATCACTGACACATCAGAACTTATTCAGTAAATGGGTTTCCATCTCCCCTTTTGCACATTAACTGTTTTTTTTTAATCCAAAAACCACCTTCAGCGAGCGTAAAAACTTTTTTGCGAGACTTCAAAATGCACATAATAAACGTTGATGGAAACACAACTAGTGGAGCTGTGGGACAGTAGAAAGAACAGAAACAGAGCAGGCTGGATGTTGTAAAAAKAGCCAGTAAGCTCTGAAGGCAGTAGAAATATTACAAAGCCTGCGTCCTTCTAAATGCAATACACACCTTTGAAAGAGGTGATTACCTGAAAAGCAAATAAGATGGTAGACAGATTTTTCTTAAATATAGACTTTRAGAGGCAATGACATTCAATCTCTAACCCCACATTTACACTACATGAGTCTCCGCTGCGCTGCGCAGGTGTTCGTTTGAGTCTCAATTTACACAGCCTCGCTCTGCTCCGGTCCGACAGAGAGTGGAGGAAGGAGATCGTGCGATAAATTCAGTGATAACAACAAAAAATAATTAATTATGTGTGAAAGATGAACACACACACAGCTGAAAACAACACTATAAAGGCTTTTGGTATCTATGTTGAAACTGTCTCGCTGTCGTCTTTCTGAAACTTCTGATTTCAAAATAAAATCCACGTGTATCGTGTGTGTACCACATATGCTTCATGCTACATGTTTCCATCTGCTTCCCAAACAGAACGACACATTCTGACAGCATTTGTGTAGAAATATATCCACATATTGATTCATATAGCTGGGATTTCGACATTATTCCGACAAATTATCCAGCCTAATAGTGTCTTATTTTGAAAATGCGGATGTTGTGCTCGTTTCTTTTCCTGTCGGTGTGACATAATCTCACCGACAGGAAAAGCTCCGGCAGAAATTGGATCGGATCTAATTTTGCCGGATCGCCGTCCGCTCACCGCCGCCGTGCGCAGCCAGTGTAAACACTCTCATTGATTATAATAGGTGTGTGTTTGCTGCGGAGGTCGGACCGGAGCGGAGCCGGAACGCATGTAGTGTAAATTAGGGGTTAGCCTTTAATTCATAACTTTATCTGTTTATTTGTTATTGAACTCACTTTCTTCCATCATGTGATTTAAATGTTTAATATGRTATTGTTGCGTTTTAACACCTAATTTACACTAGATACGTGCAGTGCGCAGCCGTTCAGGTCTGCTCTGATGCAAAGCACAGAATAGGTCCAAAATTGTGTGCAGGAAATGCGAGCTTGCYRGATAAATCCAGTAATAAATGTGGAAGTCAGAGTCAAATAATTAATACTGTGGMAGACGAACTCCAAACAGCRGAATCTACATCGCTGTCYACTTTTTGAAACTTCTGATTTCAAATTAAAGTCCATGTGTCTTGTGTGTGTTTTCGCTGCTACATGTTGCCARCTGCTTCCCTAACAGAGCAATKGATTTTGACAGCATTTGTGTAGAAATATYTCCATATATTGATTAATATAGCTGGAATTTTAACACAGTTTGTCTGCCTTTGTTGAATTATTTTGAAAATACAAATGTGCTTGTTCCTTTTCCTGTGTAAATACTCTCATTCATTATAATGTTTGTGTATTTGCTGCGGTGGTCGGACCGCAGTGGAGCGGAACCGTATCTAGTGTAAATTAGGGGTAAGTCTCAGCAAGTAGAGTTAAAATAAACAGTATTAGAAATGTTTACAAAATCTTAAATTACACCAATTAATAAAACATTACAGGCCTTTCTATGCAGACTGTAACATTATATACCCCAGTCTATTTTGAGGGAGGCTTATAAAATATAGATACAGCTCAAACATGTTTTCTCCAGCTAACTTTCTAGACTTCAGCCCAAACTTTCTTCTTCTGTAAAGASATTCATTCCATGTTTTTGTCTGAGTTACTGCAGCCATCACTCATCCTTTGAATTTGCAATGTAAACACACTGAGGTGAAATAAAGCTGCAGTAAAAAAAAAAGAGAAGAATGTGAGGAATGCAGAGCCCCAAATCAAATCCTGCATCATTCAAGAAAAAAKGGCAGGAAGAAAAGAGAAAACTTAATGATTCCTGTGACAACTAAAAAGGAGGTTAGGGATCACCGTTGACTGCCACTGTGGGCCTTTATAAAGAAATTGTTTAGTTACTGTGTTGTCAGTCCTGTCATAAAATCACACATACATCCAATAYCATAAAAACATAAACACACCCTTATTTCTACCTCAGACCCACACTACTGACCCACACTTCAGTGCCTGTGCTGTCCTCACCAGATCCTGCTGGAAGCTTAGTTTGAAGCTTTCTGACCAGTGGATGAATAAAAATGTATGTTTCTTTATTTTGTTTATTGTGTTTTAATTGTTTTTTTTATATTTGTGATCTGTTTTATTGTTTTTAGTGATTTTGCTCTCTGTTAAGCACTTTGTGATGTTTGTGTCTGTGAAAGGTGCTATAGAAATAAAGCTTACTTACTTACTTACTATTTATGCAACCATGTGAACATTTTGTGTATCCGCTAAAAATCATGAAAGTCAAACAAACACAACTTGCTCTACATTATGTTTTGTTTGTAACAACCTGGTCCTGTGAGAGGACATTTATTTTGTTACCTAAACARGAACAGTTTTCCGTTGGTTGCTGTTGGTCACAAGACCAGAAGTCTTTGTCTCCAACGACTAGCTGGCCTAATAAGGTCAGCCAATGAAGGTAGGTTGCTTTTTGGCCACCTTTTCTGTCCACAYTTTACACTCTTATGCCATTATCACAAAACACTTTCAATCCAGGTCTGAGGCATCTTCCTGTTTCTGTCTTGAAGTCAATCTGTCGCTGTAAAAGTAGTGGCAGACCTGAAATTGTTGATATAGCTGGCATCATGGCTCATTGATGTAATGCAGTGAAGCGTCTTTAGGATTAGAACGAGAGATGTCGGACTTATAGGGATGCAAACAATCAACTTACGATTAATTGTCGAATAATGGTTTATTAGATAAAAATTTCTTCCATTCGATTAATTGAAAACATCCCTTTAAACCTTATTTCAGTGTAGTCTTGCCTTAATCCAGTAGATGGCGCTGCTGCTCTAAGCCCAGCCTTAATCTACTCCAGCCCTACGCTGTGCTGAGTAGAGAGCCGGCTGCCTCCATGTGGGCGGTATCAATGCACAAATATTGTTTACTTTTATTTGTGACAACAATAATAATGGACTACACCAAACTCGAAGGAAAAGTACCGAAGGCTGTACCGGACCATCAAGCAGTATGACGCTAAAGACAAGAGAGCAGGACGACAGAGCAATAAGATAACTTTAGCTAACATTAGCTTCTTCTTGTATTTAACTCTGTGTGAAAGAATAGAACAAAACAAAACAAAAAAAAAGTTAGTAATTGCAAATAATTAACGTGAAGTTAATCTCATCTCTGTGATGTAACCCAGCCAGTGAACAAAACAAATGAACAGTAGCTGGCGTCAAATCATGGCAGCAGCAAGAACCACGGGGAATGTAAACAAACACAGTTCCAGTACTCATTTGTATGTTTACCTCTCTCAGGGATATCTTATTATGTTGGCCACTTATCAATTAATCATTAGTCGATCGATAAGATCAATCAACTTTAAATTAATCCATTAATCGATAACTTGCAGCCCTAATAACTTACATTTTATTTATAGAGCTCTGTAATATGTCTCACTTTTAATGGTTTCAAAATGTCAGCTTGCATCAATGGTCAGCTCAAATACGGCCTCGTGTAAGGCTACGTTCATACTGTAGGTCTTTATGCTCAATGATTTTTTAAAAATAAATCAGATTATTTGGCATGAACGTTCACATTATATCTTAAATGCGACTTCCATCTGACTCCTGTGTGAACTTTCCAAAGCCCTGATGCGACCCACATGCATAGCTTATTGGAGAATTAGCTAAACGTGGATTCTACTTGTTAGCATGWCGATTGTGGAGTTGATGTGCAATCACAGCTGATTATAATTATCTGGKATGCTTGTTTAGCTCAGTGTTTATGTCTGAACCTGCCTCTGATTGGATGCTCTGGTGAAGCGTTTTAATTTTGGAACGAAGCAACATCTTAAAAAAGTTATGTATCGATCCAGTAACATTATGAACGCTACGGTCCGACAACAATACTACCAACAATACTATCATGTTTCTGCGAATTCTCAGTCAWCCAGGACAATGAAAAGTAAAAGAAAAAAGACAAAGCAATTGGATCTCTGTTCTGCCACTGAAGTGGTGTGGAGTTATAAGATTTAAACAGCATGACTCAAGGTTGGTGTCATTATTATTGGATCGACTCGTTCACCCCAACCTCACAGATGTAAAAGTCAGATGAAATGAGACATGAGTGTTCAGACTACAGTTGCTTTGAAAAAAAAAACATTAAAAATGTATCTGATCCAGTACCACATACTGAAAAAGCCTTGGTCATTATTTGAAAAAATCAGATTTGTCACATTCAGACTGTCATAAAAAGATTTAATATGGGTTTCATGGGGCAAAAAAATCAATTTGGGTTGCATTTGCAGGCAGTGTAAACATAGCCTAAGTGGCCATACACAACAGATTTTAGAAATCTTAAAGTTGTTTGGCGGAGCCAGGGGGTGGCCATGTCCACCATAGACAACCCCTTCCACAGTGAAACAACCTGTAGGGGTGTAATAATCCTCCTGAACAGTTGGTGGCAGTGTTTAACAGTTTGAAATGTCACCAAGCTCTATCACTGAAGAAGAGTAATGACAAGGAAGTGATGATTTTCTTTATATACAGAACCTATGCCTGTAATCTGACTTATGGTGTCAACTTTTGGACTTATGGTGACAAATGTTTTTGTTTGTTTTTCCTCACCATAACACAATGTCATTTTATGTTATGAAGGCTGATGCTCTGTGTTTGGTTACGAGTAGGCTTATCACTAAATCAGAAAAAGTGAAACACCCCACTAAATTCTAGGGGTGTAAGAAAATATCGATACACTGAAATATCGCGAAATTTCATTTCCCGATACTGTATCGATATTCTAAAGCC
>NW_013952781.1:235035-237026 GCF_001266775.1 Austrofundulus limnaeus
CCTGTGTGAGTAGTGGTCCCAGTCTGGCCACCCCTGTGTGAGTAGTGGTCCCAGTCTGGCCACCCCTGAGAAAAATGTCTGGCACCGCCACTGAGTTTATGAACATACAGAATAGGATGTCTAAATGGCTTTTCACTGCTTTCCCTGCTCCTTTATATTTAGACAAAGTTGTGTTGAATACTTTGTACAACACTCAGAACCAGACAAAAAGAGACCAGCAGACATCGTCAACCCTGGAGCTAAACCACTGACATGTTAAAAATAAACGSTCGGTACAAATATCAGATGCAAATCCAACTGATAAACAGCATGTCTCCTTCCTGWCAGCAGGTGACTCGCTGGAGGCCTTCAACAGTCAGCTGACGTCCTGAGAGTGACGGCAGGCTGACAGGGGACAGACGGAGCTCCAGGATGACTCACTCCTGGCAATAATGACTGGCTTCTTTGCCTGACAAATACAGCTGAAGAGGGTGGCCCTGGAGGGGGACGTGACCAGCTGCCTGTTGATGCCYGCAGACGTCGTCATAACTCTTGCTGTAATCAGCTGGAACTGAGCTTCAGCAACACCAGGACACGTACCTTCACCCCTGAGGGGGGATGGGGTGGGGGCTTATCTGGAATCACATGCATGTATTCACACAAAGAAGTCCATTCAAGTCCAGCTGAGACYCAAGATCAGGCCTTCGATGATGATAAGACATCCAGTTTGCCACAAACAGATTTTGTTAACCCTGCACTCTTAGTTGTGGCCTGTCAGCTACACATATTGATCATTTTTGCAATCAGGTAGAGAAATGCAGCTGGAGAGTTTCGAGAGTGATTTTGATAAATATCAGGGGGAAGGGCAGACTGAAGTCAGAGACAGGTCTAAAAAAAACAACAAATATTTGTACAAACTCCAAATGGAAAGATCCAGGTCCACACAAACTCACAAGATTTTCAAGATTTCTTTTTTCCTGTGAGCTTGGTTTTCAGAAACTACAAGTTCAGGCTTCCTAAAAGGCAGAAGGATGAAATAATAAAAAAATATTTTGTAAGTCTCTAAAGTAGCAGCACACACACACAGAGTTAATCCCAGCATTCCTGCCTAAAATAAACAGAGTGCAGAAAAAAGCCAATATTTAACCTCCACAGAAAAGAGAACYTAACACACACACTATTTCCTTTTTTCTTAGAACAGGAAAAAACACATACAAATTGGTTGTTTTTATATGTAACACTAAATAAATGAGTTGTTTTCAAAGATTTTCAGCCAGAAGTSGTGAGTAGAAGTTGACAAAATATCTAAGTTTCCAGAGATCACATTGTTTATAGTCAATGCTGACAGGAAAAGAAAAAAAACCTTAGCCTAATTCTGTCCTGTTGGATGCTTTATGAAATGTGAGGGAAAAGTGGTGTTAGAACTAGATTTATTATTATTTTTATTGTTTAATGACGATCATATCCCTACATAAACATAAAAAACACCAAACCAAAGTAAAGGCAAAACAGAAACTAATGTCAGTCAAGACTAACGAGGCTGTGATGAAGCATTCAGACAACAGGTGTGGTCACACAAACTACACAGCCTGATACACACTCATGTACACACTGCCTGTGTCATCAAATGAAAGCTCAGAAACATGTTGACTCTCATAAATGCACACAATAACAAATGCTGGGCATATTTTTACCTTCTGCTGCAAACCAACCAGTTACCCATACTGAAACAGAAACTGCTGAGTCAACATGTGTTTTTAGTCCTTTATTTTAATGATAATATTMTTTAGCACTAGATGTCAGTGTTTGTAGTACCTGATGGGTGTGGGGACTCAAACGACAACACGCGGGAAATCAATATCGGACATTATTATCAGCCCAGTTTTACTTATCGGGTCGATACGATAGTTTAAAAAATAACCAACAGTAGCTGTGTTTCCCATTGCAAATGTGCGCAAAACTTTGTCGATATTCTGTCAATGTCGAAAAACACAGTTTCACAACTGCAGTGT
>NW_013952781.1:240619-241987 GCF_001266775.1 Austrofundulus limnaeus
AGATTGTCTTGACCATGTCTACATGCCTAAATGCACTGAGTTGCCGCCATGTGATTGGCTGATTAGAAATTAAGTGTTAATGAGCAGTTGGACAGGTATACTTAATAAAGTGGCCGGTGAGTGTACAGATCTATTATAAATTTATAGATTTGTTTTTACAGTGCATTTTGTGGCAGATTTTATCTAGAAAAATAAACATAATAGAAGAAGCAATCATGTCAGTTATTGCTCTCCTGAAGGATCCTGTGCCCTCCTGTCACCTGGGTAACTTGTTTCTCCATTCCCTGTCCAACTGTTGCCTTCAATGTGCAACTGTCTACAAACACTTTGCTAAATGCACAGCTGTAGCAACACATAACAAATTTATATGTTCTTCAGAGCGGACCAAACAGTCATAATGATCCAGCTGCCAATATTTAACAGGAATCAGAAGAGTTGTATCTAAATTCCAGTTGTGTTATCACCATCACATGAGGAAGGAACAATGAAACATTTCTGCTACTTCTGCCATTTGTTCACTTGTTCCATATTTTGCTCAGCAACATAGGGAAGTAACAGCTGAGGAAAAAGGATGTTTAGCTTTTTTCTTCACTTGTTTCAGCAGAGGAATTAATGTGGTATTCATAGAAGCACATATGCATCACTTTGTTCCCCAAAAGATGCCAAAGTAATTTAACCAACTGCAAACATGTTTGAGTGTCGACACAAACTGCTTCTCTTCAAACATGAATCGAGCCTGAATGTTGAGGAGGGGAAAACGTTTCTTTCACTGTGACTTTTTTTCTGCAGCCGGACAACACTGAAGGACTAAAAATAGCTTTGACACAAGAAAGAATCACTCATTTCAGACCACAGGTGGACATTTTTCTCCAGAGGCACATTCTGGGTCTGAAGGGCCACAAACTGAGTAGAAACATAAGCACAGTATGCTGCCTGCGTCTACCATAAACAGCTTCACATCATCTGAACAAATACACACAGGCTTGCCTTTGGCCCAACGACAACATGAAGCTAACATTCACTGTGTTTTTTTGACTTGTTGAATATTTTTTAATTGAATATGTTTTCAGCTGGATAAGWCTGCGTGGATTTATTTACTAACAATCTGACCTTAATTCCTGTGAACTAATACTTGTGATAATTAACTTAGATTGAACTATTTGGCTGCCTAAATCTAAATACTGGCAATCCTTGAAGGATTGCAAGGCAAAGTTTTAAATAAAGACATGTCATTTGACATGACCAGTTATACATCGGGGAAACAAAGCAGCCACTGTTCAAAAGAATGTCCCAACACAGACGAGCTACATCTAATGGCCAGAACTCTGCAGTTTACTCTGATCCAGAGAGTAAGGGTAGCATTAGCAT
>NW_013952781.1:243515-245746 GCF_001266775.1 Austrofundulus limnaeus
GTCCAGAGGACCTATACAATTTTTTTCTTTTTGATTTTTTACCTGGATTACTGAGATGCATCAGGACGACATGTCACTTAGTGCACTTAGTATGTGTATGATTTTCAGCTACCCACATCATGCTTTTTTTACCGCTATTTATTGTTCATTTATTATGTTAGCTCAATCTATCTGTAAAAAGACCGAGTTAAAACCATGATTGTGTTTGTTAAGGTTGATTAGCTGTGGCAGTCATTTTGAATCAAGCTGAGCCCTAATGTTAATCAGCTGTAGTTGTAACCACCAAAAGAGAAACGCTAGAAAGTTTTTGTCCATGTGTAAGTGCATTTGTTTGTCCACAGGTTAACAGCACTGGGTAAACTTTTAATAAAACTCTCAGAAAGAAATCACTGAATGCACATGTGTGAAATGATAAACCTAATGAGTCAACTGACTTTAAGACGGTCACCACACTCAGCTGACCTTAGCAAATACAAAAGTAGATATAACTCAGGCAATTTTATATTTATTGGGCTAAAATATGGTGTGGTGGTAACTAGGAGCAATTTACAACACGTGCTCTGAGAGCTAACACATTTAACAAGATCGCAAAATATTGCACGAGATTATGAANTAAAATTTGGTTTGTTTAATTCAAACCATCTCTGAGGAACAGAGTCAAATGTAAAAAGTGTTGCAACTGTCCCCGGTCTATTCATGTGATGTATAATAATGTACATATACCTAGTACAGTAAATAAATATATATAATAATAATAAATAGATATACATTTCTTTAAGAAATGCCAGGTTGGAAACTTTAGATAAATTCTGTTCACATAAAAGAAAAAGCCGAACTTTGCAACAAATCTGGAAAATAAAAAAAATCATGAAGCACTTTGTAAACCCAGAGCAAATATAACCTTTATAAGACATTTAGTCAGAATACTGCTGGTTAAACTGGGACCTGTGGGGGTCCCTGAGAGTCTGGGCCCAGATCCAACAGGGGGGCTTGTAAAAACCCTGTCCCTGAAGGCAGCAGCTRTTAGACGCTGTGAAGAAAGAAAGATGGTGATGAAGAGGAGGAACTCATCACTTAAATCAGTCTTGTGTTTCTCTGGATGCCATGGCAACTTTCCCCGCCCCCTCCTGCTCACTGTGCACCAGTCTGACCATTAAACACCAGCAGGCTCTGACACCTCCACACATTACAGCTTTACGATGCGCGACTGTTAAAAAATCTGACGGACTTTACGGAACGTGAACGCAACACTGCTTTGAAACGACTAAACACCATTATTATAGTTTTACAGCAGGTTAAAGCCTGAACGGTCCAATCAGCAGCGAGTCGGACCAGAAATAAAACCATGAAGCATCAGTTTAAAGTCTGAACACACCGAGGATCTGCTCACATGTCGGTTCTCTGTTTTAAAAATAAAGTAAAAAGTTCCTGTCGCTCCTGCTGGACTAACGTCCTGCTGCCTGTGGAGATAAAAGCGTGTCTGCCAGGAACCATTAGAAAGGACAGCAGGGCGGGAACCTACCTGGCACAGCACCAGTCTCGTGTCGTCCCATGAGGGAACAAAGAAGCAGATAACACTGGTTCCCGTCGAGCTCTCCCCGGTTCTGGAGCTGCTGACCGTGTGTGAGCGGATCAAGCTGCCGAGCTCCGGCTGATGTCAGCGGGCAGGGGGGCGGGGCCTCACCGGGACGCATCTCCACGAAGCCATGACGTCACGCTGCCTCCTTCTGATCGTTCCATGRGCAAATAAAATAAAGTCCCGCAAACAGAGCTGTGAATCAAATGARCACTTTTATTCTCATAAACTAAAACAGACTTTATTGATTTGTTTGAAGTGAGTCTTTTGACATTATGGTTTTGACTTTACATCTAACAGTGGTGGGCAGCACTGACCCTAAAGCACTAATATTTAGGTCCCCTAATTCTAAAGCACTAACACACTCAAAAATTTAGCAAAAAGCTAATTCTAAAGCACTAAAACCCAGGTGGCCCACAGAACTTTCCTCACAGTCAATAAGTAGGGGAGAGCGGGGACAGTTGCAACATTTTTACATTTGACTCTGTTCCTCAGAGATGGTTTGAATTAGACAAACCAAATTTTAATACAATAAACTTACAAATAAATAAATAAAATAAACTTACAATACAAAAAACCATTTATAGATGATTAAAGCATGTACATTCTTCACTATTTCCATTTGAAAATGAAAAGTCAGATGTTACAACTGTCC
>NW_013952781.1:246809-248331 GCF_001266775.1 Austrofundulus limnaeus
GTTTACATATGTAAACGAGTAATAAATGGGGTCACGGGTGTCTGCAACTCTTATTTTGTGGGTTGGAAGAAAAAAGGTTTGAAAACCACTGATGTGGAGAAGTGACCAACGTGTGTGACAGCTTTCATCCTCAGCTGTTGACAAAAATGTTCATCAATAACATTTAAAGAACTAAATCAGTGCTTTTAAATTTAGCAAGTGCTAATCCACTAATGAATTAAGAAATTAGCAAAAGCTCTAAAACACTAATCAGAAAATTAGTTCCCCTATTAGTGCTTTAGTGGAACTGTGCCCACATCTGACATCTAATAACTATAAAAAAACTGGGTTAAATTTTGCGTCGCACAAAACCATTATTTGACACACCATTTACGTTGAAAAAAGTAGAAATTAATTTAAAAATGAGTTAATATTTTATCAAAGTAGGCTAATAATTACAAAAATAAACATTAGAGCAGAAACCCAATACTTGCATAATGCAAAAGAAAAACAAAATCCTATATGAAACTTTTTGATCACCAGAGGTTTTGCCAGTGTAGGACTGAACCCAAAATGCAAACAGGACTTTAAAAGCTTCAGAAAATAGAAAGAAATAAAAAGTTGAATGACTGCAGCTGGAACTGCAGCATGTTTAGAGGGTGGAAGTGCCTTTTTTAATGCTGGAGCTGAAGGTGTGCTGCATTCATCTAGACCAGAGGTGCCCAAAGTGGGGCCCACGGGCCAAAATTGGCCCACCAAACCATTTCATTTGGCCCACCAGCAGTTGTGCTTGTTATTAGATTGTAATCTCCTATGTAGAAACACTATATTTCCACGTTTTATTGAAGTCAGATAATCTTACCCCGTGGTTTTCACACTATCTTTGAATTATTTTAAGATTAAACATAAAATACAAGTAACTACAAGAGACATTTAGATTAGATTTAAGCACACACCTAGATTTGCACACCTTATGCTCATACTACACTTGATTTATCAAATTTTAATTTATGAAAAGTCTCATGAGCCTTTGCTGCCCGAGCATATGTTGAATTTTCTCCATGTCCATGGGCTGAAAAAAGAAAAAGAATGTGGGCCACTGCACTGGTGAAGCTGGACGAGCGGGGCATGCCGTGATTGTAGGAGTACCCTTGTTTCGGCGATGGCGTTTACGTGGTTGACTTAAAGAGTTACTAGAACCCATAAACTTAAATATCACAAGACTGAGCCCCGCCCATACCGTACACTGGTAGCATCTGTGACAGCATGGAGGAGCAGAAATGGCGTCTAAAAGGGCAGCAGCTCACAAAGCAAACTGAACCGGATCTGTTTCACAGATTATCGGTCATATTTTTACAATAAATTAATAATTATGTTAATTTCATTCAACAATCATGTGAAGTGAAAAGATGGCGGCGGTGGCAGATGTATGTAGCTGTGCAGTATCGCTGCAGGAAAATACAGTATATCCCATTTGGCTTTACAGGCATCTGCAGGTCTGTTTTTGACCAAATTTACCTCAGCTTTTGTGTTGCTGTTACTC
>NW_013952781.1:251319-257520 GCF_001266775.1 Austrofundulus limnaeus
CACTAACATTTTTCTACACTCTTCTACCTCTTGATAAAAACTAAACAGCCTACAGTATTTTTACAGTCTTTATTTTACAGTTAAAATTTATGTTTATTAAATAAAGTCTAATATTACAATTTGTCAGGGATCCCTCTAAGAAAATTCATCCTGTGGTTTAAACACAGACTATCGCATGTCTTTCATCAAATGGATGATAAAAGACGTCCACGAGACTGATTTAGCAACACTAACATTTTTCTACACTCTTCTACCTCTTGAATGAAAGCCTTTTGATTTATACTTGAATCCAGTGAATTCTTACAGATGAACAGGTGGGAACAGAGTGCTTTGAAAACTCATGACCTACACTGCACTCACACAACTGAGCCAACGGCTGAAACTGACTTAATAATCACTCACAACATGTAAGAAACAGCTTTACGTTTCTCAGATTTAGGAAAATGTCAGTCACTGTCAGCCCAGCAGAAACGCTGCCTAAAGTGAACTACCACTAAAAGTATCTTCATTTATAGATATTCAGTGGAAGTAATCTTCTTGATAGTGCTCAATTTGATCATATTTACAGAACTGTGCAAAACTTTTACATCAGCAACCCTAACATGGAGGCATCTAATCATCTTTAAATTTGTTATCTGGCAAAAATAACAAACACAAAATACCATAACGTAACAGWTATAAAAAGACTTCACAGAGGGTCTGATCTCAACATAACAGAAAGAGACTAAAGACAAAAACAAATCGTACCTAAAACTAAAGCTGTGGCATGGTTCCAGGACAAACCAAACAAAAACATCAAACCTGTTTGAAAAATATAATTTCTGTAAAAGACTTAAATCAAGAATGTTACCATATTTGACATTTGACGCACACTCAAAATGTTTTTCCCTAAACTGATTATTTTGATGACTCTTTGATTTTAAAAGGTAATAAACAATCTGTTAAAGTGCAATCTTGCTACACAGACGCTAGCTGAAGCCAGCAAATCATCCCTTCACTGGTTTCAGCAGTTTATATTTAACCTTTATCAAACATGAACAGAAACATGGAACAAAACATGAAGGAGGAAAAGAAAATTTAAAAAAGTATCAAGAAGGATTTTTACAGATAGAAYTATAAAATGTTAAACTCTATAACTCGGCCTCACTGTGGGTCTGTTCTGGAAAATGCTGATGAAAACCTMAATAACCTCAGACATTCCTGTGTTATCTTTTAAAAGAAGAATGTACTGAAAATGTGTGGAGTCATGGTTGAATGTTCTGTACGAACACACTGGTTCTTTGAATAAATGACCCAGCAGTTTAGCCCATAACAGAGCTGCTCAGCTGTGAGTCTGATGTCAGCTTCAGCTGTTCCTCTGAAAGAAACACTGGAAACAGAAGAACAAAGGAAGGAACAGCAGCCTCCATGCTGCTATTGACACGTAAAAATAAAATTGCTGTTCTGCTAAACCTCCCACAAAAGCTGAAGTAGAGCTTATTTTATGGGAAGTCAGCTTGTGTCGACCTCACAATCACAACAAAGTAATAAACTGAGTAAAAACCGTTTTGTACGTCTTGACAGCTGTCAGCATTTAGGAGAAGTTTGTGCAGATAAAACCCTCAGCTGAAGGATTGACCAGAAAGGTGAGCAAAWTTCTTAATAAACTTGATGTACTGTGTGTTGTGAATTGTCTTTAATGACTACACTGCAGCCACTGAGTATAGATTTGTACAGCAGTTTTTTAGCTGTTTGCATCTAATTGCTAATATASTGAGGATTTGGTTTATCTCCTAACACGTCTCCTAAAGCAGTGGACTCACTCACACATACAGAAAACTCTCCAGTCTGCAAAGTGCTTACAACTCATTCCTTGCTAATACAGATATTTTACAATATTTTCTGCAGTTTGCACCACACACAAACTAAAATTTTGGTGTGAAATGTATGCATARTACTTGCCCCAAAGGCGTAGCATTATGTTTTTGCTGGTGTCTGTTTGTTAGAAATYTTAACAAATTATCTCATGAGCCACTGGATATAATTTAGTGAAACTTGCAGAAAGTAATGATTGTATTGTGTAAGCATTACTATGGTATGTGCACTAACTACACCCTTCAACCCGAGTGGCAGGGCGGCTCTAACAATAACCAACTGTTCCTAATCCTCATTGATGAGATGCTGTATTTAAGGCCCTGTGTGTCATTTTGTCATTTTGTCATCGGTGGCCAGTTGGTATTGTGTAACAGCCTGAGCAAACATTACCTAGTCRATGAAAAAGCCTAACTTTGATGATTTTCCTTGTGCTCCCAGATCCTGGTTTCTGCTCATTGCGAGTTGACATCTTGATGCTTTTTTCAAGGCCTCTGTCCTGGTATCCCTCCTGCTGACATCTGTGCAGTCTGCCGACAATCATCAGCCRTAAGGAGAAACCTGTCTCTGAGTGCGACCTGCCACTCTAACTTGTCACCACTGTGGTTCTCCTGAAACACAAAGGTTAAAATAACACTTCTTCTATTTCAAGATAATCCCTGACCTTCATTCTCTATGGGTTTAGAAACTCACTATTACCATCTCTCGTTATAGCTGTGTTTCCATTGACCATGAAAATGCGCAAATTAGAATTTCGAAAATAAATTTGCTCAATTGAAACACGTCATTTTCGAAAAAAATTCCATTTTTCAACAAAATGTTTTGGCGCCAGGATGAGGTGGTTTTTCGGCCGTATCGAAATTGGTGTTTTTCGCAAAACTGCAATGGAAACATTTTTTTGGCATCACGGGAGTCACGTGACCAACAACCGGCTGTTTCTACTGCATGCGAAAAAGACAATGACGAAGAAGAAAACAGGAAGTAGAAGTAGTAGTAATGTCACAGAAGTAGTAAAAGCAAGTAGTAAACTCACCGACTACAATTTCCCAAAAACACAGCATACGTAGCCGCTCCCAAGTAGGGACTTGTCTCTGGAAAGCCTCGATAAAAGACGCCGACGTCTCCTCTGATGATGAGCGCTAGTGTCGTGGTAGCAACATGCTATGTGTTTACATCCATCGCTGCCATGTTTGTAATGACTTATCATGAGAACAAACGTATTCACGTGACTTTAATAACATTTCTTACTTAATGGAAACACTGCAGTTGCAAAACTGTTTTTTTTTTTTGACATTAACAGAATATCGACAACGTTTTGCGCCCATTTGCAATGGAAACGCAGCTACTGATCCTCCCTGAGTATCGTTTAACCTGGAAATAAAGCACTTATCTTTTTACCTAGTTTGGTCTGCTCATTGTCAATTTGCTTACCGTATTTTTCGGACTATAAGCCACGACTTTTTCCCTGAACTTTGAACCATGCGGCTTATATGTGGATTTTTTTCTCCAGCCACCAGGGGCTCTTTAGCAAGAGGTGTGATTGCCGCGAATAAAAGGAAGAAGAAGAAGCACCATTTTGTTTTAGCTAGTAGCAGACACGACACGACGGATTAATCTTCAACAGACACGACAAAATATTTCTCTTCAAATTCAAACGTGCTCATCATGGAAAAGAAAAGAAGATCTTCCTATGATGCTGCTTTTAAGTTGAAGGCTATCAAAAATCAAAATTGCTCAACAGGAGGGAAACAGAGCCACTGCACGTAAGCTCGGCCCGGGTTCTGAAAGGCTGGACTGCTATGTGAAGAGGACACCACAGCTTCAGAGCCAGCATTACCCCGGGATGAAAGCTACACAGAAAGCAACGCTGAACAGATCGCTATGTGACGAAGCTTTTCTGAGCTTGTTTAACTCTGAAACTGAAGAAGAGGACCTCGATGGTTTTAGTGCGCTGGAGGTCGATGAATGAGACGTTCCGTTGTTTTGTTGGATCAGAAACTGTTAAATAAAACTACCAAAATAAGGTCTGTTAAATGAACCGTATTCCTCCGAACTTTAATTCCTAAAGGTTTGCTTTTTATGTTTTGATGTTGAATTCACTTTTTTTGATGGTGTACTGTTTTTTTTTATGTTGGGGGTGCGGCTTATAGTCCGAAAAATACAGTACTCTGGGCTTATCTATTATTAGAACCATGTTAAATTGGATATASACCCATACCCGATTAACCTTTTGTTATCAGCACTATTCAAGTCTACTTGCAACAACTGAGGCTATAAAGCATAAATGACTACACCTCAGGCAATTTTACAGAAAWTAAGCTAAAATTTAWTGTTRGTARGTGAGGCTGATCTCCAYCAAACATTCTATGCAGATTGCATATCAGATTTTTTATTTCTGTCTGAGAGTCATCGTGGTTAGTCTGTAACAAATCATCTCATGGACCACTTGATAAATTTAAATTAGGCTTCCAGAATTAAATAGTGACAGTTTATCTATAGCAGATCAACCAGTTCAAGATGGCTTCTAAACATGTGTGTCATGGTGTCTTACAATTAGCATTTTTCCTCAAATATTACTGTATTGCTTGTTTATCTACTACTACTACTTTATTATTATTATTATTATTATTATTATTACTACTACTACTACTACTACTACTACTACTACTACTACTACTACTACTACTATATTTGCATCCTTTAGTCCTCCGTTTCTACGAAGTGCAAATTCGTTTTAAGGTTTGTTGCCTTTTTGAACCCAATGAGGGAATGAAGGTCAGAAAACTACAATCTCTGTTGTGATTTGCCATTTTATTCTAATGATGAATTAAATATGATTACATTGCTTCAGTACTGCATTAAATTCCCCCAAAATTACACTAATAATTTTAGGTTAAATCTTATGTGTAAACTCTGTTTGTAGACCTTCAATGGCTGCATATTTACACTCTGTCATAAATAGCYGCGCACTTTTCTTCACTATAGAATAAATAACATCCCAATTAGTATGTTTAAATGAAAAGTAAAGTCATTAATCTGTGATCCTTCAAACGGTGATGTAAACTCAATATGGGTTGGACACAAAATAACATTTTGCTCTTTCCTGCAAGAAAAACATCCACACAGCTGGAGAACAGACTACAGTGCAAATAAATATTCCCGATCAAAGTGATGACTCATGGAAGAGAGAACGCCGGCTCTAATAAACGCTGTGGTTGGGAGGTTGAGTAAAAACTTTAATTGAGACAGGACCTCTCTGACGATGTTTCTCATCGTGGCAGCGAGTGCAGGCAGAGAGTCTGCATGAAAGGAAATGTGCAGAAAACAGCATAAAATATTTAACAAGCTATCCCTCAGCAATCACTTGCAGTGGAAGTGCAAAGGAAGTCTGAACACACATTGAGACTCCTGATTGCTCACAGCTTGCTAAGCAGCAGGTCAACAAARTAAACAACAAATACTGCCTCATAATTATTTTGTTTAAATAAATCACTCAACTTGTCTTGAACTAAACTCATTAGAGGCTCACTTTATCTAATAATATGTGCTAGGTTGCTTAGATGTGCTACATTTGTTACCAGTTTCCAGAAAAAATGATGTAACTAAGCTATAATCATTTGAAGACAGGAGTAGGGTTGGGTACCGAAACTCAGTTCCAGTATGGCACTGGGGCGAAGATCAACGGTAGTACTCAGACCGAAACACAACTCTAATTTCAGTGCTTTCTTTCGGTGCCTCAAAGAAAGCTGTTAATTGCGCCCTCTGGTGTTCACTGTTATCAGTGATAGCCTCGGCACACAATCTCCACAGAGTGCCAACAACAATAAGGATGAGTTATGAACTTTTAATGTGTTTTAACTGTCTAATTTAGCTGTTTCTGCCCTCTGTGTCAGACTATGAGCGGTAGAGAACAGCTGAGTTTGAGTTTCACTTCGAACAGGAGCGCAGCGAGCGCCATGTTTTTACTTTCAGTTTGAAACTGCACTGTAATCAGCGTGTCCAACTTGTTTTTCTTTTAAAAACGCTGGAACTGCTCACAGGAGGTGTAGAAGAACACCTGTATTGTTCTCCCTGCTGGATTAAAATAAAAAGCTCTCGGTCCTTTCTCACTGTTACATTAGAGCTGCCGCTGTGCAGCAGACAGACACTGCAGATCACTTTTGCTCTGACTGCAGTATAAAAGTTGTGATGCAGTTTTTCTTCGGTGTACATTTCAAACTGTCTGAACTTAACTTCAGCTGGTTTAAATGCATTTTTTGCCCAGTGTAAAAAAACGGGTGCAGACTGAAGCAGACCATGAGCGCTGCGTGCGTGTGTGTGTGTGTGTGTGTGTGTGTGTGTGTGTGTGTG
>NW_013952781.1:257735-261522 GCF_001266775.1 Austrofundulus limnaeus
ACTTAATACAGCCTGCATCAGACGAGGCTTAGTTAAAAAATGTTTTTGTTTTTCTAGTTTTAAGTTAATATGTTGGTCAATTTCAAGTTTGACTTTGCCTCAGAAATAATCATTGCTTCATAAACCTCTGTGTGACTGTGTGTGTTTTATTTATTTATTTTTAAAGTACCGATTTAAATACTGTTTAGGAACCGGTACCGTTTTGAAAGTATTGATTTAGCACCGGTATCGAAATAAACCCTTTCAATACCCAACCCTACTCATATTCCGACACAGTGGACAGAAACAGCTAAATTAGACAGTTAAAACACATTAAAAGTTCATAACTCACCCTTATTGTGGTTGGTACTCTGTGGAGATTGTGTGCCGAGGCTGTCACTGATAACAGTGAACACCAGAGGGCACAATTAACAGCTTTCTTTGAGGCACCGAAACAAAGCACAAAATTAGAGTTGTGTTTCAGTCTGAGTAGTACCGTTGATCTTCGCCCCGGTGCCATACTGGAACTGAGTTTGGGTACCCAACCCTAGACAGGGCACAATTGCCTATATGCCACGGTCATTAATGACATATTTCCAGTAAAATTCTTGCCATTCACATCCCTTCCACCTCCTGCCCACTGCCTTTGTTTTTAGCGTTAGCTCCTAGAACTAGTCCGTGAAAAAAGTCACAAAAGTTAAAGCATCTGTGATCTACTGGTATAAAATGTGAGTTCTGTTGTGTGCGGTTGTGTCCACTAACCAGCAGGTATGATAGAGTAGTTAGTTTTTATCCTTTTTCCTCTTGATGAGGAGGAAAGATGACAGCAGTGGATCATAGCATTACAGGGAAAACTTAGCTATAATATCTCAAGCTCACATTTGTAATCAGCATTTCTAACCTGAGGATATTCAAGAGCCAGCATCAGAAATGAGAAGATGGAGGTTACAAAAGGGAAATGTACATTTATCCCCTTTTACTGCTGCCAAGACGAGAGAGGAAAGACCACCTCCAGAGGACAGCTAGCAGGAAGCTAACACAGCAGCCGGTACAAAGGTAGGTGTGTTTGTGTGTGCGTGCTACAGAGTATGAAATATTTTTAGGTAACTTTGTCATGAGTTTTATGCAAAAGTATAAACTTGTTAGAGTGTATATTACAGCGTAAACAAAACACGAGAGCCACAGAACCTCTGCATGAAAATCATTACYTTTTCAGTTCACCAATGTCGGGGAAAACGATCCAAACCATACAAATAGCCCATCYGTTTAAAGCCCAGACTCTGCTCTTTCCAACAATATAAGTGTCACAGCTCCACGTGAAAAATTCACAGAACAAGCAGCCAAGGAATATCAAAAAAGGCTAAATTCTGGAACCATTCCTTTGTTTTTATGGCTTTAATCCACTTTGGAGTGATTTTTTTCCCACTTGGCTGGACCTGTACGTCTCCTGTGTTAATGTTGGTACATGTAATATGTTAATTCTGTACTGTGGAGAACATTAAGAGTCMTTGTCGGGTGAAAAAAATCTTTCACTAACAGTGTTGACCGCGAACCGGAAGTGATCAGAGTGGCACCAAGTGCTGGACCGGATGTCCGTGGCATATAGGCTATTATGGAGGACAAAGTTTATTTAAAAGAATAGAGTACCCCATATAACTTTTTATACTTCCATTTTCACCTTTGGTTAAGGTCTGTTTGGTGACTGGATGAATGAGATACAGTGGGTTCAAAGTTCATYTCCACTCACTGATGTCATAGTTAGGTTAGGTTAGTTGTTGTAACTCCTTTAACTAAAGAGTAATTGTAGATGGTGATGGCTGTGGGCAGGAAAGATCTTCTGTAGCGTCTGTATTACAATGAAATGGAAGAAGCCTCTGACTGAAGACACTTTTCAATGAGTCAGGTAAACTTCTGTAGGTGACAGTGCTTCATGTCTCATGAAGAGGGTGGTCATGTTTGTCCATAATATTCTAGATTTTATGTAAAATCCTTCTTTGTATTATCATTATCATCATTGACAAAGATGGTTCAGTGTGTGAAGAGTGGGAGAAGAGGGTTGCACTGACAATCCAACACAATGGGCAGCAATTTGAACACTTATAAGTGATCGGAAACTTGTAAATACCTCATGAAAGAATAAAGTTATTTTAAAACCAGGCACACCGTTGTTTTTCTTGTGAAATTCTCAATAACTTTGATGTGTCACATGACCCTTTATCTCATTGAAAAAAAAAACTAAAATTGGATCCAAAATGGCTGACTTCAAAATGGCCGCCATGGTCACCACACATGTTAAAAAGTTTCCCCCCCCTTTTACATTCTAATGTGCCACAAACAGGAAGTTAATATCACCAACCAGTCCCATTTTATTTGGGTGTATCCATATAAATGGCCCAACCTTCTGTGTTCATGTTCCATTATTTAACAGCTTGAATTACCTGCCTTAAAACTAGATTTCTCCTGTGGTCAATCTATTACAGTGGTGGGTTGTTATCCTCCCTCTGCCTCAAATGTAGTTCCCTCTTCTTTGAAACCTTTTGTAACTGGATTAAATGCTGATTGGAGATCTAAATATTGACTGGTTGATTCAAAGATTCAAAGTGTTTATTGTCATATGCACAGATGAAACATGTTTCCCTGAGCAATGAAATTCTTACTTTGCCATCCACGGTGAATGCCAAGAGACAACCAGACAAAAAAAAGAGCACTTAAAGTATACTAAGAAAGTAATAAAGGATAAAGGATACGTAAAAGACCACACTTGAAACAAAAAGAGACCAAACTAGAGATAATAACACCAAGAAAAGGAACAACACCATCAGTGTTTAGAGTGTAATAAACTGAAGTGTGCAAATGTGCAACAGGTAACAGTATGAAATGTGCAGCATTTGTTACAGTTTTTGTTTTTAGTTTTATTTTCTCCTAAGTCTTGTCATGTGTTTTAGCAGTTCTCAGCCTGTCCCAGTCCTGCTCCCTCACCCATCATGGATCCTCAGTAATCCCGCCTCCTTCTACTCACCTGTTCCTCTCTGTATTTAAGCCTCTTCTCCCTCACTCTTGTGCCAGTTTATCATCAGCCAGTCTATGATTTTACCAGCGTTCTTGTCCCATGTCCTGCTCCTGCCTTGGCCCCTCGACCCAGTTTATGTCCCTTGCATTCGCGATCTCTGCCTCTGCTAGTGATGGATAAACCGAGGCTTTCTGAATCACTGAATCAATAAATAGTGCTGAAATGACTCAGTGTTTCAAATCAATTGATACATTTAAGTGTTGCTCCATCTGCTGGCCAGGCTTTAACATTACAGCTGCATGAAACAATGAAGGACAAGAAGTGTCATGAACCAGTCAGCCTCTGTTCTGTATAATAAAGCTTCTACATGCATCTTGGACCTTCTGACTATTTTCTTTTAAAAACAATAATAAAATATTACAGTAAAATGTGGCTGTGCCATGACAAAATACTGCGTGTGATGAAGACAGGTGCTGCTCTGTGAAGAGCTCTCATTTATATAAACCTGGAGCTTATTGTTGATAATTATTGCTTTGCTTAACTAAATATTGCCTAAAAGTTTAGTAATTGTCTGTATTGTTTTTATTCATCATAGCATTTTGCTACAGTTTATGTATTTAAAAAAACACCTAAGATTTGAACTCACTTCTCTCACATCGGAGCCACAAATCTCATCCACTACTCCAACATGATCACACAGTAATTCTGAAATACAGTGGTTTGCAAAAGTATTCATACCCCTTGAACTTTTCCATATTTTGTCACATTACAACCACAAACATAAATATATTTCACTGG
>NW_013952781.1:268340-277782 GCF_001266775.1 Austrofundulus limnaeus
GATAAGGACACAGGTTCAAAATTATCTAAAATAGCTGTGGAAACAGGAGGCAAAGCAGGCTCAGGAGTGCAATGAGTAGATAAAAACCTGACAGCACGGGACTTTTTCATTAAAATATGTTAAAACCCCTTCACAAAGTAAAACAGAGGGAGTCAAACCAGAAGAATCAGAAGGATTCAGGAGAGAATTCAAAGAATCAAAAAGAATCTGAGGCTTGCTAATGTTTACAGACACTAAATTACGAATAAAATTAGCCTTGGCAGTTCAGCCTGATACTCTGTGAAGCTGTGTTTGAACATTTCCATGGAAACATGAAGCCCGTCCTTCTTCCACTTTCTCTCCGCCCTCCGACAGGTGCGTCTCAGTGTGCGAGTGAGTTCATTCAGCCAAGGCTCCGTGGAAGCTGAGACTCGTTTTGTCTTAAAAGAAGCAAACAGATATTGATATTGACTCCAGATTTTGCCTTTGTGCAGCAGCTCTCCAAAGTGTGAGCACTCTTTTTTAATTAAAGGCTACTTATTAAAATTAATCTCATATAAGTATTTGTTTTAGAACTTCAAGTTACACAGTGATTTTCCTTAAAATTAAATGATCCAAAAAAAAAATTCTACTTTATTGACTCGTGACTGACTACAACAATTAATTTTTTTTGTTTCTTCATGACATAAAGTTGGAATTTAGAATATTTGCAGCTTTTTGACAATTCTGTGGTTTAATTTAAATACAAAATTTTAACAGACAGAACATTATCAATGAATAGAATGAGTCACAGGTGGCCCGGAACAAAGCACAAGACCCTGTGAGGGTCTGGATTGGTGTCCTTGATGTACATCAAACAACAGCTGATGACAGCTCCGTGAGCCTTTTCATCACATAACTTTATCAGTCTGATCCAGTTTATCTTGGTTTTCTTCCGCTTTATACTGTCGTGAGTTTTGTTGTTTAAAATGAGATCATGTAAATGTCTCCGCAATGTTGGACTATGTCTGAAAGATCAACAATAAATAAATAAATAAATAAATAAATACACACATCTGCTGTCAACTATCAAATGTTTGTTTGTACAGAAATCTGTCAGCAGAAAATTACAACCACACTATTATGATAATGTTCAATGCCTTCTCTTGTCTCAGCATGGCTTTGTAGTTCTGCATGCAGCGATGCTGACACTTAAGTTTCAAGAGAAATGCTTACAGCACAATGCTGTATTGTTACGCATCACGTTATGAGCACACATGCAGCTGCAGAGGTTGTGAAAGATAATAAGAGTCAAAACTAGGCATTTTAGAAGCACATATAATCAGTGCAAAAGATTGTGAAGTCAGCCTGACCTGAAGGCAAATCTGTCTTAGACTTCATTTTTTGGAGTMGTGTGTGTTTGTAGATATTTTTGCTAGCTGGTAGGGATGATCATTTTCCCAATACACACAGCCTGGTGAAGACCTACTATTCCATATGAGGGCAAAAGCCCAGTCCCCATTAGGGTATATACTGCTGGTGGGTCAGAGGTTTAGGACTAACATGTAACCTGTGAGATTCACTTTAGGGTAAAGGGTCAGGGAAATGATCAGTAAAAGAATGGAAGTCAATGAAAAGTCCCCATGAAGATAGGAGAACAAATGTGTGTGTGTGGCCTTGTTTTTCCTACATTGTGGGGCCCAGTTTAATGGAAAATGCAGCCTCATGGGGACTGGGTGCTCCTTGTGGGGCCCAGGCTTTGGGCCCCACAACTTCGGAGGTTGATTTTGGGTGTGGGGGTTAGGTTTAGGACCAAGGTATGAATTGAGTTTAGGTTAGTTTTAGAGTAAGGTAGGTACCTGTGAGGTTAGGGTTAGGGTTTGTGGTCAGGGTTAGGATATAAGATTACCAAAAAATGAATGGAAGTCAATGGACGGGCCTCACAAGGATATAAAAACAAGTTTGTGTGTGTGTGTGTGTGTGTGTGTGTGTGTGTGTGTGTGTGTGTGTGTGTGTGTGTGTGTGTGTGTGTGTGTGTGTGTGTGTGTGTGTGTGTGTGTGTGTGTAAAATGAGGTCCTCTTCAACATCCCCACTTTCATTGCAGCTCTGCTGTGCTTTACTAGTTAGGTTTTTAGAGATGTGACGTTCATGAACGATCCAAATCTTTTGAACGGCTCTTTACAACGAATTAACTAACTAATATAAAAACAACTTAAAACAACATAAACTTCAAATAGTCTCTCCGAATAGTCTTGCATTGTTTTTGTATTATTTATTTTTTAATTTTTTTATTTATTATAAAAATATCCCCCACAGCCCACCCCTTCTGAAAAGGAGGTGTCTGATAACTCAAAACTTTTCAACATAAGAGTTTCAGATTATTATTATTATTTTTTAGCTCTGATGAGGGACTATCCTTCGGGCCCACCAATGAGCACCTGCCCCACAAAGACCCCCCACCTAAAGCAATAAAATGGGATGCACCTAGCAGCATGAAGTTCGGTAGGAATAGAGACCTCTGACTTCTGGTACATTGGTGCGTGCAGGAGGTCGTTATGTTACCACTATGCACTATGCAAATTTCCTTTCAGCTGATCGACCACAAACTTTACATATTTGGGTATTAAGGTATCTGCAGATACAACTGATCTGTATAAATTTAACTTTAAAGTAGGGCTGGACGATATGAGGAAAATCTTACGTCCCGATATAAGTTGGCTGTATCGAGATACACAATATTCAATATATCACGGTACCGCCAAAACACAATTTTTTGCCACTGTCTTTTTGTTGTCTACACTCTAGATCAGGTGTGTCAAACTCAGGTTCTCGAGGGCTACTATCCTGCATCATGTTTACCTTGTTTCTCTGTTCCAACACACCTGATTCAGTGATTCAATTACCTCATTGAATACTTACTATAGGCCATCATACTAGCATTTTTTTAGTAAAGTATTCTAAATTCATGGTTTATCTTGAGTTGAGGAAATGTAATTGGTAAGTAATAGTAGCTTGGATCTGCATTTATTTTAATCAAGGATACTAAAAAGATAGAATAACATAATTTATTTGATGTTTTTTTTCCTGTAGTATTCAGTGTGCTTTCACTTTTTCCTCTTGTTTACAATGTAGAAGACAAATCTTTCTGCTCCTTCCCTCCTTTCCCCAGAAAGAAAGAAATCTTGCTTTGGTCAAAAATTTCTTAAGTTATTGAAGCTATTTCATATTTCATGTAATGTTCAAAGTTAGGACACAGGGCTTGCAGGGAAAGTCACTGAAAAAGCCACTATATATTTGGAGCTTTTTGAATAACAACAACAATCACATAAGTCTGTATTAGGCTGAAATTATAATGCCTGAGAACATATGACATAGAAGCATTTAATTTGGGTATGTGTTCTTCTTACTACCTGACAACAAAAGCCATTTAGAAAAAGAATGTGTTGGYTTTACTAAATTCAATAATGGACATTGGTTGTTGATTCAGTGATTCAATTACCTCTTTAAAGTCTGTAGAAGCCTGTTAATAATTCAGTCATGCAAACCAGGTGTGGTTGAGCAGAGAAAAAAGAAAACATGCTAGATAGTGGCCCTTGAGAACCAGCGTTTGACACCTGTGTTCTAGATCTAAACTCAAAAAAATAAATGGACCATAGCAGCAAAAACATAGGCTACATCAAGCAAAAGGAAAAATAAACCATTGAAACTTAAAAAGGTGCTCTTGTGCTTTTACCATAAAAAATGTAAAATCAAAAAATGCGATGTCTTTAAAATACAAAAACAAACGTATAAACAGTGACGATAAAATTCACTGACCCAGAACGGGATGTTTTGCAAGTTACCGCATTTTGTTTGATATCTTCTTTATGGAATCCAAACCACTGTCAGATTATTGATCTAAAACTAAATAAAACTAATTTATCTGAGTTGTCTTCAGTTTTAGTCTCATTCACATGCTCATCCGAATCTCCCGCTGCCGCCATGTTTTCCCTACGCACGCACGCTCCTCTCTTTGTTTCCAAATGGGAGGGGGCTAGTGATGCGTTCAAGTGTGTCAGAAAAGGGAAACTTGCAGGAGCGCAACTTATAGTTTGCATGATAATTTATATTTGGTTACAATAAAGCCATTTTAACCCTCAAACATTGAAAGATTCGGGATGCATCGAGTATATTCGATACATTGCTCACCCCTACTTTAAAGAAATTGTAAGCGATTTATATTGATGATTTTATTTTGAAGTGTACCGGAAGTTCTGGGTTCAACGAGGCGGAAGTTAAGACGCCGCCAATGTCGGACCGGTTAACACGAGCTGTCAGGTTTTATCATTTCCCTAAAGACACCCAACATCCAAATACGCTCGGTTAAGGTGCGTTCACACCAAACGCGATTTCAGCGTCAGGAGCAGCAGGTTTACATGCAAAGTCTATGGTGGACGTGCTTCAAGCAACGTCGAGAAGTTCTGCGGCGCCTCAAGCGCGATTAGAGCAGCGCGATTTGAATGATTTGAACGATCTGAGCGTTCGATGCGCTGAGGCGCAAATCGCTGAAGTTAGAAAATCTGAACTTTTGCAGCTCGACGCGCCACGTCAACCAATCAGAGAGACTCCACTGTGTGACGTAGTGACATATTACCCGACGGGACAGTTTACTGAATGATGTCCACTAACCTGAAACAGACAGAGCGGAGCTCTTTAGCTGAAATGAGTGCCWGCAGTCGTGTCCTGATCCGCACCAATGCGTGACAGCGACTCATCAGACTGGAAAAATAGTCCTGAAAGCGAGCTGTGAGCCTCTACTCTGAATTATCTGGTGAATTAATTATGAATTAATTATCTGATGAACGTGACATGCTCTGGCTCTCTGTAAATAAAGCAAAGCCACTTCCTCGTCCGACATTAAACAGAGCCCGACAGAGGAGGGAGGGGCGGGGAGGCTGTCGCCGTGCAGTGCTTCAAGAGCTGACCTGCGTCTGACCTCAATGTGCACAAGCTTCAAACTTCAGCGTTGGCTGCGATTTTGAAACTAAAATCGCGTTCGGTGAGAACGCACCATTACAGTGTTGGCAGTGGTTGGATATTGTTTACCAGACTCCCGCCAGATATTTTGGAGAAATTCTGTTTGTAAGTAGTAGTGACAAGTTTAGTTAGCCAGTTAACGCTAGCTCCCGCATACTGTATTTTTTTATAGTGTGTTACATGCGCGGGCTCGGCACAAGAAGCAGTTGTCATCTTGTAGACAGTTTAGTTTGGTTAGCAGTCAAACATACTGAAGAGATACTGTATTGGCATCATGTGGCTGCAAGATGATGATCCTCTGGACTATAAACAGTGAACTGAGGGACGTTATGATGGACAAGTAAGAACTGAACTTCCAGCACCGTTTACAGGGGAAGAAAAACTGAGCTTCTCCAGTTGGTCAAGGTAGTATGAGGTGGCTGTTAAAGGAGACATATCAAGCTAAATGCACTTTTTTGCGTTTATAAACTATTTTTGTGCCATTATTATCATAAACCAAGGTAAGTGTCACAGTAAGGCAGACAAGAGGAACAAAAACTCATGAGTCAGAGAATCAAAGTAAGTGAGTTTAGTTACAGTGATAGTCAGCTTCAAACCTATGAGAGAGGACAAATGATCAGATTGGATTCTTGATGGAAGGGAAATGTTGAAAGACGATTTTAAAGGGCTTACTTTCAGACTTGGTGAAGCAGGATAATCCAAGTGGTTTCCTTTAAAGAGAGCAGAGCTGATCCAAGGCTTGAGACCAGAGGGGATTTCCAGGACCACAGAGAGAGGACGAGGCAGAGGCAGGTGAGTGTTTCCAAAAACAGTGTACAAAACAGTTCCAGCAGGACGACGTCTTAGGAGCTTCAGGACCAACTTGACAAAAACACAAAAGCACTTCGTGAGTGAAACTGATATTAAATCTAAACACTGGTGTCAGAGCGAGAGTCAATATCTAAAGGTAGTTGACGGTCCAGCGAAGATCTGGTTCACAATGAGCTCCTTATAAAGCTCCAGACGTCATCAGGTGAGACAGCTTGCAGCTGCAGCTGATCAGTTGCTGAGCAACAGAGAGGGGAAACACAACTGCCAAAGTACCCTCCAGGTGATTCAGGCCGTTTGTCTGGATGATCCCTGTAAAAAGTGTTTATTAAGGAGGGGTCGAGAATGACAGACCTCGACACCCAGGACCTCTCTTCTGGGCCGTATCCCTCCCAGTCAACGAGGTATTGATGACCCCTGCGTCGTACATCGAAGATCTTGCTCACATCGTACGCTGGATGGTTGTCAATGATGRGAGGGGGAGGAGGAGGTGCAGKAGGGGGACACAAGGGACTGTCAGAGACTGGTTTTACCTGGGAAACGTGGAATGTAGGATGCACCTTCATCGATGGAGGAAGCTTGAGTCTGACTGCAGATGGGTTCAAAGTCCGCAGGATGGGAAATGGGCTGATAAACCTGGGAGCCAGCTTTCTGGGCAGGTGTCGTAGGTTTATGTCATGAGTAGACAGCGAGACCTTCTGTCCCACCTTGTATGCAGGAGCAACAGAARGGTGACGGTTGGCATACCTCTTATTTTGGTCAGCCGTCCTGAGAAGAGCCTGTTTGGTCTGTCTCTAGAACCTCCTGCACCGATGGATGTGCACCTGAACGGAGGGAACCAGGATGTCTGTCTCGACACTGGGGAACAGAGATGGTGAGTATCCTAGAGAGACTTCYAAAGGAGATAAACCTGTGGCAGATGACATGTGCGAATTTTGTACATATTCAATCCAGGTGAGATTTTTATTCCATGAAGAAGGGTTATTGTCAATAACACCATATGGCGGCTTCCAGCTCCTGGTTGCACCGTTCAGTCTGGCCATTGGACTGTGGATGGTATCCAGAGGTGAGGCTAACATTGACTCCGAGGACGTTGCAAAAAGCCTTCCACACTTGCGAGACTAACTGTGGCCCTCTATCGGAAAGAATGTCATCAGGGATTCCATGGATCTGAAAAACGTGGTACACTAGGAGCTGAGCTGTCTCAAGAGTTTCTCTAGGGAAACAAAATGGACAGCCTTAGAAAAACGATCCACCAACGTGAAGATAACATTCTTACCCTCAGGAAGAAGGTCAGTCACGAAGTTGAGGGCAATGTGAGACCAAGGTCTACCAGGAGGCTGAAGAAGTTGTATAAGGCCTGATGGGGGTTGATTGCCACTCTTATTTCTAGCACAGACAGAACAGGCTGAGACAAATTCGTTAATGTCTTTACATATAGTGGGCCACCAAAAATATCTTCTAGAAAATGACAACATGCGGCCGACTCCAGGGTGACAGGTGAGGCGATGGTTGTGGACCCAACTCAGTACTTGGCTTCTGACAGATGATGGTACAAAAAGAGTACTCACTGAATTGGTGCGTAGGTCAGGTTAATTTTGCTGTGCCCTTCGGATGTCACTTTCGATGGACCAGGTGAGGGTTCCCATGTTACAGGAAGGGGGAAGAATGGTGGTGTCAGTCTTGGCAGAGTTAGGGGTGGAGAACTGTCTTGAAAGAGCATRTGGTTTAACATTTTTAGAACCAGGACGGTAAATGATAGTAAAATGAAACCGAGAAAAAAAAGTGACCAGCGGGCCTGTCTAGGGTTGAGGCATTTAGCAGATTGAATGTAGGCAAGGATTTTATGATCAGTCCAAATAATAAAAAGGTACCTCAGTATCTTCAAGCCAATGGCGACATTCCTCCAGAGCTAACTTAATGGCAAGGCGTTCTGTTGCCCACAACATAGTTACATTCAGACTGATTGAGGTGTCGTGAAAAAAAAGCGCACACGGATGAGTCTTGTTATCATGATCACTCTTCTGAGACAGAACTGCCCCTACTCCCGAATCAGATGCGTCAACTTCTAAAATAAATTGTTTCTTCCTATCAGGATGACGAAGGATGGGTGCAGATGTAAAGAGTCTCTTCAACTCAGGAGTCCATGTGAAAGTTTGGAGGGTCGATGTGAGTTTGGTGAGGGGGGCTGCCACTCTGCTGTAATCCTTGATGAACTTCCTGTAGAAGTTGGCAAAGCCCAGGAAACCCTGCAGTTGTTTCCTATCCTGAGGGGTGGGCCAATCAACCACCGCCTTGATCTTCTCTGGGTTGGATCGATAGCTGCCTTGGTCAAAAATAAAACCCAAAAATGATACTGATGACACATGGAATTCACATTTATCAGCCTTCACAAAGAGTTGATTTTCATAGAGARGCAATACCATTCTGACATGTTTTACATGTTGTTCTTGGTCTTGTGAATAAGTCAAAATGTCGTCCAGATAGAAAAAAACATTCAAAAAATCTCTGAACACATCATTGATGAGGTTTTGAAACACTGCTGGGGCATTTGTGAGACCGAATGGCATGACCAAATATTCAAGTCCAAGTGGTGTTTTAAAGGCTGTTTTCCACTCATCTCCCTTTGATACGTACCAGAAGATACGCATTTCTGAAATCGAGTTTAGAAAAAATCTTGGCTGAATGAAGTTGTTCGTGGACCAAATCAATGAGAGGTAAGGGATATTTATTTTTGATGGTGATTTGATTTAAACCCCTGAAATCAATACAAGGTCTTAGTGACTTGTCTTTATTTTCAATGAAAAAGAACCCCGCCCCAACAGGAGAGGTGGAAGGTTGAATAATGCCTGAATCTAAGGACTCTTCAATATACTTTTTCACAGCTTCCTTTTCAGGGCCAGAAAGATTGTAGATTCGGCTAGCAGGTAAGGGAGCCCCCGGAATAAGTTCAACTGCACAGTCGTAGGGTCTGTGAGGAGGTAACGACAAAGCTCTTTATTTACTGAAAACTTGTTCAAGATCATGATAAACATGGGGAACTTTAGATAAATCAACAGGCTCAGGGGCCTTGGAGGGAGAAGTGGATAAAGTTAATGCAGAGTATAAACAGTTCTCTAGGCAAAATGAACTCCACTCTTCCACTCRCTTTTCTTTCCAGTTAAGTACCGGATTGTGAGTTTGTAACCACGGAAAACCCAAAATGAACTGTGGTYTAGTAGAATCAAAAACAAAAAACTCAGACTCATGATGGTTACCAGAGATGATAAAGTGAAGAGGAGTGGTCTTGTGGGTGATCCGGGCAAGGTTGTGGCCTGTAACTCCAGTTACAGATAGAGGGGGMTTCTATGACTACGGTGGGTAGCTTGAGGTGTTTTTTCAGGTCAGCAGTAGAGGCTGACATTTTTTRGGGAATCCCATGGGTCACGTGATTCCCACGGGATTCCTGTGGGATGGGAATTGACTTAACTGTTACTCACGTGATTGGGACGGTACAGGATCAAAAGTTAACGGGAGCAGACGGGAGCGGGAAACAATTTGTCATGACAAAAAAAAAAAAAAAATAGAACCGGCGTCGCCATTTTGTAGTCCTCTGTCCACCAGCTTGCACTGTAACGCAAGTTAAAAAAAACTACATAACCCAGAAGGCAACGGTACTTC
>NW_013952781.1:280311-283882 GCF_001266775.1 Austrofundulus limnaeus
GCCTAAGAGTGAATTATGAAGAAAAGATGGGAGTGGTACAGGAGCGGGAGCCATTTTGAATGGGAGTGGGATGGGAGTGGGAGTCATTGCACCAGGAGTGGGACGGGACAGGAATATTTTTTTTACTCAGGCCCGGGATTGGGATGGGACAGGATTATTTTTTGTGGGAGTGGGACGGGACAGGAGTAAAAATTCACTCCCGTGTCACCCTCTAGTCAGCAGTGATAAGATTTTGTTCAGCCCCAGTGTCAATGAAGGCTGAGATGGAAAGTTTGTTATGGTTTTGAATCAACATGGCCGAGAGGGATAAACGAGAGTCAGAGGAGTGAAAGGATGAGCTCGTCTGTACCCTCTGACCTACCGACGTGCTTGTCCGTTTCCCTGCAGTTGACAGGTGGCAACAAAATGTCATTTTTTACCACAATAAAAGCACTCATGAGCTTCACAGAGGCATTGTTGCTCCTCCGGGGCTAGTTTTGTTCTTCCGACCTGCACTGGCTCAGGTTCCAAAGGGGCTGTGACACAAACAGGTTCAGCAGGGGACCGAAAAAACATTGAACTAGAAGATTGACAAGGAGTGAGCAGCCGCTCTCTCCTTTCAGTCAGGCGATTATCAATTTGAATCGCCAGGGCAATTAAATCATCCAAACTAGCGGGTTCCTCTCTAGACGTCAACTGGTCCTTCATTTGTTCGGAGAGGGAGTTTACAAAGGTACCTTTTAATGCCAACTCGTCCCATCCTGTTTCCTCCGCTGTGACCCGGAAGTCATCGAGTGCTCACACTTCGCCGCTGCTTCATGGCTAGAAGCCGCTTCGCTGCTTACTCCTGCTGGAGAGGATGATCAAAACCCTCTTGAACTCCTGGATAAACTTCTGGAAAGTGAGAGTTTCAATGGAATGAGAGCGTAAAAATGAATGTGACCAACGGAGAGCGGTTCCTTTAAGGGTTGAGACGATATGTTATTTTAGCAGAGTGAGTGGGAAACAATGAGGGAGAGCGGTTGAAAGCTAGTTCACATTGGAGCAGAAAACCTCCACACATATCTGGGTTACCGTCAAAAAACTCAGACGAACGGTAATCAGGTTCTCTGTGAATAGGAGCAGATGAAGGCTGTGATGCAGGGTTGCCGGCAGCAGATGGCGCTGAGTGAGAAGGTAATAATGCATTAACCATGGCATGTAAATTTTGAATTTCCTGACAGATTAAAGTTACTTGGTTCCCAGATGAGTGTTGATGTTGCAGGATTTGATGCAGCTGACTTTCATGAGCATCGATACYTTGGATCTGGGTCTGCAAAGACTGAGTCTGTTCACTCTTAGAACTGCCTTGTCACATTTTGTATTATGGCTGGAACATACAATCATAAACCAAGGTAAGTGTCACAGTAAGGCAGACAAGAGGAACAAAAACTCATGAGTCAGAGAATCAAAGTAAGTGAGTTTATTTACAGTGATGGTCAGCTTCAAACCTATGAGAGAGGACAAATGATCAGATTGGATTCTTGATGGAAGGGAAATGTTGAAGGACGATTTTAAAGGGCTTACTTTCAGATTTGGTGAAGCAGGATAATCCAAGTGGTTTCCTTTAAAGAGAGCAGAGCTGATCCAAGGCTTCAGACCAGAGGGGATTTCCAGAACCAGAGAGAGGGCGAGGCAGAGACAGGTGAGTTGGCAGCAGGTGAGTGTTTCCAAAAACAGTGTACAAAACAGTTCCAGCAGTACGATGTCTTAGGAGCTTCAGGACCAACTTGACAAAGACACAAAAGCACTTCGTGAGTGAAACTGATATTAAATCTAAACACTGGTGTCAGAGCGAGAGTCAATACCTAAAGGTAGTTGACAGTCCAGCAAAGATCTGGTTCACAATGAGCTCCTTATAAAGCTCCAGACGTCATCAGGTGAGAGCTTGCAGCTGCAGCTGATCAGTTGCTGAGCAACAGAGAGGGGAAACACAACTGCCACAATTATAGTGTCTAGGAGTGTAGAAAAGTTTAATTTATTCTGTCCAGTTACTGCAAAGATATTTTTATATTATTTTTTGGGTCAAAATTTTCAGTTAATTCAAAATCTTCTGTTGCTTATTTTGTATTATTGTTTGTTTTGTCAACTTTTTTCTTCGGAACTGCCATTTACGGTAATGTATTTCCGGCCAGCTCGATTTCATAGTCCGCCATTTTTTCCTCGCTGTGATCTTGAAGTTCAAATATCGTCATGCCAAAGGTGCAAGAGCCACGATGAGTTGAGCATTAAACTGAAGTGAAGTGGATCCATCATGCTTTTAAATCATTATTTTTCACATCTAAGTTGGAATCAATTTATGGTATAACTTCCAATATTCAAAGAAATGATAAAAACATATGTACCCTGTCGCCGAGGCGGGCGACATATTCATTCACACTGCAGGCAAATGCGACCCATATCCGATTTTTTTATGACAGTCTGAACGCGACAAATCCGATTTTTTCAAATCTCACCGAGGCCGTTTCAGTATGTGGTTTTAAATCAGATACGTATCTAATGTTTTCAAAGCGACTGCAGTGTGAATGCTCATGTCACATTCCATCTGACTTTTTCATCAGGGAGGAGAGGATAAGACACCTGAAGTCATGCTGTTTAAATCTGCAGCTCCATGCATTCACAGCTCCAAAACAGAAGTACAGTTGCTTCATCTTTTTATTTTTAATTTTCCATCATGTAGAAAGTAACGTCCAGCTTGGGTCGCAGAGCGTATCGATCCTAAAGTTACTCATTGGATACTTTATTTCCACCTTGTTCTTTCGTTCGAAAATAAAAAGTTTCACTGGAGCATCTGGTCAGAGGCATGTTCAGATATAAACACTGAACTAAACAAACATGTCAGATAATTATTTAATCGGCTCTGAGATTAAACAGCAACTTCAGATTCAACGTGCAAAAAGTAGCATCCATGCTAACTCTGTAAACAAGCCAGCTGATGAGACGGTCTGTCTTTACTGTGCATGCATGTCACATCAGCGCTGTGGACCGTGTTGTTGCTATAAAACTACAAAAAATGGCAGAATGGGGTGGAGTCGAACACTCAGCGAACCGGAGGGGGCAGGGTGTGAAATATCTCATTTGCATTTAGAGTAACTTACCCCAAAATTTACTTTTTTTAAGCTGATAAACTGCCTAGAATGTGTCTAAAATGTTATGTAGTACTAATTCTGTGCTAATTTTGATGTTTTTTGCGTATTTGTTCAAATCTGTAATGTTTGGTCTAAAAACGTCTTTTTGCTGCTCATATGGGTAGAGCAGTGGTAKTGCAGGCTYATTTGCATATTGGTTAACAGCTCTCCATGGTGACGTGTCTTCTCCACGGTTTCGTCACAGCGGCTGTGTTCTCATATAAAAGCCTCTCTCTAAGACACGCCCCTGCAGCAGTCAGAGGTTGGAACAGTTAGCAAGCTTAGCATGATCGTCTGTTGACCTTCAGCCTCGGGTGGGAAGAGGAGTTGGCTGCTCCCTCTCTCCCCCTCTGTCTCTGTCTCTCTCCACACACACACACACACACACACACACACACACACACACACACACACACACACACACA
>NW_013952781.1:284025-287323 GCF_001266775.1 Austrofundulus limnaeus
GCTGTGTTCTCATATAAAAGCCTCTCTCTAAGACACGCCCCTGCAGCAGTCAGAGGGTGGAACAGTTAGCAAGCTTAGCATGATCGTCTGTTGACCTTCAGCCTCGGGTGGGAAGAGGAGTTGGCTGCTCTCTCTCTCCCCCTCTGTCTCTGTCTCTCTCCACACACACACACACACACACACACACACACACACACACACACACACACACCAGCAGTACGTCCTGCACAGCGGGAGGGGAGGAGGGGAAAAAAGGCAGAAAGGCAACGGGGCAGCTGATGCCCTAACAGACCGAACTTCAGTCAAACAAGACCCAACACTTTTATTCCTGATTTAAACTAGTGAGCAGCTGCAGCTGTATGCTTTTATTTTTTTCTGTCAGGCTGTCGCGGAGCGCTCCAACTCCTCTGTCCGGTGCTGGTGTGGTGTGAGGCGGACAGCTCAGCCAAGGCTGCTGGAGCTTCATGTCCTGATCGAGGGAGCCAACATGAGTCAGRCCCAGACTGAGCTGACTTGATCAAGTCTCTCTCTGCCTCTGGTGAGGAGGGGGATGAAAAATCCTCCACCTCAGACCGTTTAGAGATGTAACTGTGTCGCTGTGGTCACTCTCCATGTAGCATCAATTATGCTAATGCTAGCTGTCACGTTCTCTCGTCCTGGCCACACCTCCGCACTCTAACCCCCCCTCCCCTACCCACCACCACCCTCTCCCCTACCCACACCCACTCCCCTACCCACTTTGATGCATTTTTCAAATTTTGCCTTGGGGCGGAGTTATCTTTTCACAGGGGGGGTAAGATACACTTTCGAGACCACACCAAAACAGCTTGCTCTGAGGCGCAACTCAGAACAGGGGTAAAGCAAGGAGCCTGTGGAGCAACAAAAATGAGGAATTAAGACCAAACCGTTGCAGTTTTATTTTAAATAGACCATGAGTGAATGATTTAGATGTGAAAAAGAAGGATTTAAAAGAATGATCTGTTACCTTTAGAGCACTGTTTGGAGGTACTGGAGTTGATTACGACCATGAGCTCACAAGGATATTAGTGTAAGAGGGTGAGCTTAAGATGGTATTAAGCTTCTCCCACATCTCTCATACACAAGGTTATGAGGAAATTTTTTCCGAGTTATTTCTCATTACTTTTAATATCTTGACTGTGCGAAGTGAAAAGTGACACAATAAGTGAACGTTCAGATGAGTTCAAGTTGATTCATAAAAGACTATGCAATCATTTATTTACACAAATTGAACAAATCATAAATTACACTTTATTGTGGGTATTCCTATAAAAAGTGTCCAAGTTAAATGAGATAAAACCTGCGTCCGAATTTAAATTCACATCAACTGATTACTTACATAGAACAGTAAAACGTCAGTTCCGATGTTAACAACCAAACAATTTTACTGGCACTTTCAGCTTAAGTTTTGGCAAATAAAGAACAAGGAAATGAGGAAAGTAAGATTAGTAGGTTACTACTACTTTTACTTTTATCAAAGTTGGGTCAACCGGAACTGCACGTCTTTTCTAAGCTCAGGGTCCACATGACACGTCACCCGAACACGTCAGCTTTTACCTGGTGATGACTTTTTAAGACACCCTCGGGGTAAGAGCTGGCTCGCCTCCGATCAGTCAGGGAACTGAATGTCGGCTCGCTTACCGGTCATTGGCGAGTAGGTGTTTTTCCAGGTAACTTTCGTCTGTTTCAGTCTAAGCCAGAAAAATTTAAGCTGTTATCCGGTTCCTTCTTTTCAAAATAAAATCTCCCCACGGGAGGTGAAAACACACTTTAGAGGCTTGAAGCCTTAGGGGTGGAACCACCTGGCGTGCCGGGTCCCAGGCTGTTAAGTCTTCCCTAGTTGGCTCATGGGCTAAGACTTAAAAAGCCAAACTGGGTTCTTCTCCAGAGAGAAAACCCAGCTTTCTTCCTCAGTCAGAGTCAGGAAGAAGAGTGTGTCTCTCAAAGCCGTCCGGGTTAGTAAAAGAAGCGTACCAACTTTGGTTCCGCCCTCAGGCTTAGAGATGAGTCAGAGTAAGAAAGATAAAGATTTGCCAGCCAGCGCCAGCCCAAGGTTAACATTCTGTGGTTGTTCACAACATGATGATAACCTTTTTTCAGCTTTCTTCTGATAGATTCTAAGAGAAATCACTGCAAAACATTTATGATGATTAATTAACATTTCTGTTTTATAATCAGTTCTGAACCTTCTGTTAGTCCAGATAAATGAAAGATTTTCTCAGGAAAAATCCACAATTATATTACTGTGTTCACAGTAAAATAAACAGTGATTTGCATAAAAACACAATGAAAACATTGTAATGAGATTCTCTGTGATTTTTTATACCATTATTAATCTTTAAGGCACGATAAATGAAAAGAAGTGGTTCCACTTTTCTTGTGACAGTCATTATCATGATTTAACAAATGCACAAACATTCTTAGTTAAACAACAAATGAATCACAAACAGAAGAGATTGTTCTGTCCATTATCTGGTTAAGAGAACTGAGGAGTTCTCTTCTACGGTTGGAATGACCTGTCATGGCCTAAATAGAGTTCAATTTGAGACAGAGTTTATGTCCTCTCATCAGGCCTGTCCGAGGCCTGCTTCGAGGCAGTAAATCTTGTTTCTTCACTCGAGGTGACCCCTACATTACCTACACGTCTGGCTAAAGCTGCTTTTCTGCTATGGGACAGCTTGTCACCTGTAACTCAAGCAGACTATGAAGCACCAAATTGCTTTTGGACAGAGACATTTTTTGGACTGTTTCAGAACCAATCTTGCTGCTCATCGCCGAGCTCCAGGCGGAAGTCTGGAAGTGTATGCTGCAGAGGTTAGCAAGTTGGTCCACAAGGTTTTTCCTGGGTATGGCACTGTAGGGGTCACCTCGAGTGAAGAAACAAGATTTACTGCCTCAAAGCAGGTCTCGGAAAGGCCTGGCAGAAGGCAGAACACTGAACTCTATTTGGGCCATGGCAGGTCATTTCAACCTAAGAGAGTTCGAAAGTTCTCTTAATCAGATAATGAACAGAACAATCTTTTCTGTTCGTGATTCATTTGTTGTTTAACTAAGAATGTTTATGCATTTGTTAATCATAATAATGACTGTCACAAGAAGGTGGAATCACTTCTACTCTTTTATCGTGCCTAAAAGATTAATTAATGGTATAAAAAATCACAGAGAAAATCATCACCATGTTTTCATTGTGTTTTTATATAAATCACTGTTTTTATTTTACTGGAAACATCAGTAATATAATTTTGAGTTTTTCATGAGAAAATCTTTCATTTATCTGGAC
>NW_013952781.1:287923-289210 GCF_001266775.1 Austrofundulus limnaeus
CATATTCTGTTAAACAGCCACAGAATTTCAACCTTGACTGGCGCCACTGGCTCTTATCTTCCTTCCTTTCTCTGACTCATTCTAACGCCTGAGGGCGGAACCAAAGTCGTCCGCCTCTATTACTAACACGGACAATTTTGAGAGACGGAACACTTCTTCCTGAATGCCGAAACGGGAAGACAAGCTGATTTCTCTTTGGAGGAACCAGCTCGGCCGTAGGTCTGGTCCATAAGCCAATTAGGGAAGACCTGACGGCCAGGGCAGGGGCAAGCCGCCGACTGTCCACACTGAGACTCACGTCTCTAAGTGTTTTTCAACTCCCGAGGGGAGAACTTTTATTTTGAAGGACGACCCGGATGCATCAGCTCAAATCTTTCTGGCGAAGTTCGAAGCAGATGAAAGTTGCCTAAAGTAAACACTTTCTCACCAAAGAACAGTGAGCGGGCCGAACCAACGTCCCCTCATGGATCTGAGGTGAGGCAGTATATGCCCGGAGTGTGGTAAAGAAGCCAGCAACAGGTAAACGCTGTCGTGTTCCGGGTGACGTGTCATGTGGAGTTCTGAGCGCAGAGGGGACATGCTGATCCGGTTGTAACATACCCTTAACAAAATAAAAGCCGAAACACTAACCTTATTTTCATCCCTTTTCTTATCCTTTATTGCCAAATTTAAGTTAAAAGTGCCAGTAAAATTGTTTGGTTGTTAACATCAGAGCTGACGTTTTACTGTTCTATATAAGTAATCTGAGTTTAATGTGAATGAAAATTCGGACGCGAGTTTTACCTCATTTGGCTCTGAGGCTTGTTATAGGAAACCACCATTAAGTGTAACTTATGATCTGTTCAATTTGTGTAAATAAATGATTGCATAATCTTTTATGAATCAACTTGAACTCGTCTGAACTTTCACTTATTGTGTCACTTTTCACAGTCAAAAATATTAAAGTAATGAAGAAAATGCCTTGGTAAAACTTCCCTCATAGCTTTGCTATGAGAAGTATGTAGAAGGCTTATTTTACATAAGTCCTCTCCCTACAGTACAGTGGCTCAGAATGAGGGAAAAATTTAGGAGGTTCCTCGCAGGTCTTGACCCAGCTCTGAGGGCCAAGTGCCATGAACAAGGAGCTACCGATCTGGAAGAGGCTCTAATGATTGCAGGGCGATGTGAGATGGCGAGAGAGACTTTAAAGTGTATCTTACCCCCCTGTGAAAAGATAACTGTGCCCCAAGGTGAAATTTGAAAAATGCATCAAAGTGGGTAGGGGAGGGGGTGTGGGTAGGGGAGGGG
>NW_013952781.1:289280-298151 GCF_001266775.1 Austrofundulus limnaeus
GTGTGTGTGTGTGTGTGTGTGTGTGTGTGTGTGTGTGTGTGTGTGTGTGTGGAGAGAGAGAGGGAGGGAGAGAAGCGCAGCAGTCAGCTCTCCCCACCCGAGGCTGAAGGTTAACAGACAATCATGCTAAGCTTGCTAACTGTTCCACCCTCTGACTGCTGCAGGGGCATGTCTTAGAGAGAGAGGCTTTTGTACCAGAACACAGCCGCTGTGACGAAACCGTGGAGAAGACACGTCACCGTGGAGAGCCGTGAACCAATATGCAAATTAGCCTGCAGTACCACTGCTCTACCCATATGAGCAGCAAAAAGATGTTTTTAGACCAAATATTACAGATTTGAACAAATACGCACAAAAACATCAAAATTAGCACAGAAACAGTACTATTTAACATTTTAGACACATTCTAGAAGTTTATCAGCTAAAAAAAGTTAATTTTGGGGTAAGTTACTCTTTAAAGATGGATTATGGGACTTATCAGCCTCCTCTGCCCGTAGCTGGGGGATGGATCGGCCACTCTAGTCCAGTCCATAACTGATGGAGGAGGATTGCATAGAGCTGTGGAGAAGCTTACTGTGGACATGCGGGACATGAGAATGGAACGGAAGCGGATGACATCAGAAAACACCCATTTGAGACATGACTATCAGACAGGACGATAGAGATCGGTGTCACCACGCCATGGAGACCAGTGTTGATGCACATGCCAGAAACTGGGCTGTCAGTCACGATGAGCAACACATGACTGGCATGGTCGGTCACTTGACGGGGGCGGCAGAACAGATACTCACAAATGGACTCCAATCAAAGGGAGGACGATAGGATGATGCTGACACGGCCGGGCCAGCCTTCTCGCTGGCGGAGCCCCAGTCCTGCTGGGGGCCTCTCCCCCTCAGATAACCAGAGACGGAAAGGTGTGCATTTCCTGTCCCCACGAGGTAAAAGCTCTTCAAACCATCAGGGAAAAGACATGCAGCTGATGTTCAGGCCCGAACATCAGCTAGGGAATCTGAGGGCCCCTGTGAAGGAGAGTTATGCGTCCTCGCACCTGCTGATACCCATTGTCAAAATGGGAAACAGAAATACACCTCCTTTGTGATAGGGGTTTTTGGAAGGATTGGAAATTAACATTTTGGTGGACTCAGGATCAGTGGAATCATTTATCAGTGAGGACTTTCGTATGTCTGTTCCTACTTTACGGCAGCGACCCCTTAATGCTGAACTCGATATTGCATGTGCAGTGAATGGCCAAGTACTTGACACCTTGGGTGCCATAACATCTACCCTTCATCTAGACAATAAACCCTGGCAACATGTGTTCTATGTTATGAGGGGGTCAACCCAGAAAGTAATARTGGGCCTGGACTTTTTGGTCTCTAATTGTGCCCTTTTGGACTTTGAGCAGGGGCTGATATTAAAGGACATCTCCCTTCCTCTGTTGGAAGCTAAGTACTTAATTCCAGAGTGCTGTTGTGTGTCCATACAAGCCCCAGTAACATTGCCACCCCTCAGTGAGATGCTGGTGCTAGTCTGTTTAGCCCCAGTAAGACTATCTGATTCACTCCAGAACTTTGTGGGATATTTGGTGCCAAATCTTCCAAGTAAAAGTGAGTGTGTGGTGGCTCACACAGTGATAGCTGCAACAGATGGGGTGACCACAGCACGGCTTCTAAATCCGCTGGATTGTGAAATTCAAGTGAGAGCAGGCTTACACATTGGGGAGTTCTATTCAGAGGAGGACGCAGAGGTAGTGCCACTTCCACTGTCTCAACCTACATCCTGCTCCATGGTATCGGCAAAAGGGGTACCCAGCTTGTCTCTGGAGGACTCTTCAACTAACTCACAACAGAGAGAACTGCTTATGGAAATTCTGAAAGATAATGGGGACATATTCAACACATCTAAGAAAGTCACTGGGAAATGCACCCTGACCCAACATCACATCAAGACTGGGGACCACCCTCCAGTGCGCCAACMCGCATATCGGATCTCACCTGAAAAGAGAGCAGAGATTGGCCGGCAGGTGACTGCTCTGCTGGCGGAAGGGGTGATTGAGGAGAGCTGCAGCCCATGGGCATCAACAGTGGTCCTGGTCAAGAAAAAGAATGGTGAGTGGAGATTTTGTATTGATTACCGTTGGCTGATTTGTGTGACTGTCAGGGACTCCCATCCACTTCCAAGGGTGGATGATACTTTAGATGCACTAATAGGGGCCCTCTGGTTTAGCACCCTGGACTTTTCAAATGGTTACCGGCAGGTGGAAGTTGCAGAGGAAGACAGGGAGAAAACAGCATTTATGACAGGGAGGAGCCTCTATCAATGGCGGTCGATGCCTATGGGTCTCACTAACTCACCTGCAACTTTTCAGCGGATGATGGAGCTAGTATTGCGAGGACTGTCATGGCAAGTGTTTATGGTGTATCTTGATGATGTGTTGATATATAGCCCCACATTTSAGGAACACTTAGCCAGCTTGCAGGAAGTGTTTTCCCAGATAAAAGCTGCTGGTCTCAGTCTGAATTCTTCCAAATGCCATCTAGCACGTGACCATGTAATGTTTTTGGGACATGTGGTCTCCCACCAGGGCCTTCAACCTGATCCAGGAAACACAGAAAAAGTCAGAACTTGGCCAGCYCCTACAAATCCAACAGAAGTCAGGGTGTTTGTGGGCCTCTGCTCCTATCTTAGGCGTTTTATTAAAGACTTTGCTCGACATGCTGCTCCACTGCCTCGGCTGACCTGTAAGGATGCCACGTTTGAGTGGTCTACAGAGTTTGATAGAGCTTTTGAGTACATGAAACAGGTTTTGTCATTGGCTTCAGTGGTTACCATGCCTGACTTCAGCAGCCCATTTCGAGTGTACACGGATGCCTCCTTGGAAGCAGTGGGGGCGGTGTTGGCTCAAAATAAAGATGGACTGGAGAGAGTGGTAGCATATGCCAGTCAGTCACTCACCCCGACTGAAAGACGTTGGTCCACCTTTGATAGAGAACTATGGGCAATAGTGTGGGCTGTCTGCCAGTTCAGACATTATATTGGAGCCGCAGCGTTTACCATCATTACCGATCATAAACCCCTTTTGGGCCTCAGAAAGATGGCTTTGGACAAAGATCCTATGGGGAGAAGATCCAGATGGCTGCTGGAACTTGATCCGTTCAATTGGGTCATTGAATAAAAAATGGACATTTACACACTAATGCGAACTCATTGTCACGGTGCCTCCTACAACTGGTAGGTGCCAAGGGAACAGAAACATTTCGAGATGCTGCAGTCCAGGTGAATGTTATCAACTTGGACAAACAAGTGGGGCTGTCCCAGGACCTGGTACCTCCTGAGATTAGCTCCACAGAGCACAACTTGGAAGGACAAGAAGTGGAAGTAAATAGCAATGTCAATGCTCTCTCATTTCTACCACTGCTTATGAGTGAGCCGGAGGAGATGAAACAACAACAACAAGAAGCAGACTCAGATTTCAATACCATTTTGAGTTGGTTAGGGGGTGGTGGAACTCGTCCTCCTTGGGCACAGATGAAAGGAAGTTCCCGCTGGCTGCGTAAGTTATGGACTGAATACCCCCGCCTGACTGTTGTGAATGGGCTACTGTGTCGTCACATGACCTCATCCATCACAGGTGATGCTCTGTGTCAAATTGTGGTGCCTCAGTCCTTGGTGTCTGTGGTGGCACGATTTACCAAGAATGCAGAAACACATTGGAATAAATGCACAGAAAGTCTGTGTGTATGGTCGTCAAATGATTTAATATGKGCAACAACAGAGAAGAAGTCAATCAGAGAATTCTGTCAAGTTGTGGCTGGCTCGTCAGTGCAGAGCAGCCGATAATATAACATCCTGTGACATGCTTACAACCAATCACAGTTCACCAACTGTGAACCATCTAACCAATGACAGAGCTGTCAGCCCGGAAACACCTTATCAAAATAAAAGAGGTCATGCATTGCTGGAGTCTTGAAGTCTGGGCCGATAGAGTAAAACAGCCGAAACTAGTTATCATGAGATATGATTGAACAGTGTCAAGGTAGAACAGATATACATAATTAATCCATTACAGTGTCAAATGTGCTACAGCACCTGCATGGGGGGCAAATGTCTGCACATTTCTCGGCTGAGAAAGTGTTTGAGTATGCCTGAAGAACCTGTTACTGGCCTGTAATGTTTAAGGATATTAAGCATTGGCGTGAAAAGTGTGTGCCATGTCAGACCCGCAGAGCACCTGTCCCAGATTGAGCTCATCACCTCCAGGCTTTATAAGGCAGTGCTGGAGTTCATCTCGTCGCTGAGGCATCGCCTCTGTTTGGGTATGAGCTCAGCCTGCTACCTGTGATTCAGATTTAGAAATAATCTTACCTGTGTACCTGTTTTCCTGCCTGTTTCCAGAAGTGACCTCCAGCATGACTGCCTCCTGCCTAAGAAACACGAGCCACACTCATCTGGGTTTCATGCGCAGCCTGCCACGTATCCCTGTAAATAAACCTGCGCCTGTACGTATATACTCACCTGTGGAACCTCACCTTTTGGACCAACTCCTCCAAGACTCATCTCCTTCTCCAGCCCGTAAGCWACKTCTTRYACTACTCACCTGTTAAAGACTCTTACCGGAAAATCTGCCCATTACTCACCTTTACAACAAAACTCTGTTTCAGGTCCCGTCCCCAAGATCCCTGCACCTGTGTAAATAAACTCACTTACCTTTTTATCCATTGTCTCAGTCTCTGTTTGTTATTAGTATTTGCTCACGTTGACCTCCTCCTGCCAACCTGATAGTATGCTTCAGCCAAGTCATATGTCCGTGAGCAATACTACTGACAATCAGACCCTTGGAGCCACTAGTCAACCAGAATCTAAAATTATGGATCATGATCAAAAACAATCAATTATATTTAGCGCAACAGGAAACTAGAGCACTATTAAGTCAAATCACTCAACATATTTCTGGCCTGGATAGCAAATTAAATACTGTTATTCCTGTCAATCCTGTTGAACCACCAGCTGCCACGCCCCGCCCCGCCTGCTATAACTACTAGAGAACCGGACATCCGTCCTTCTGAGTTTTTTGATGGAGACATTAATCAGTGTGCCGGTTTTTTGCTCCAATGTCGGTTAGCCTTTGCTCGTTCCCCGTCATTTTTTCCTACCCACTCAGCCCGAGTAATTTATATTGTTTCGGCTTTAAAAGGAAAAGCCCTCAGATGGGCTCAAGCGTTTCTGTCTGCACATTCCTCTGACACCCTCACCTCTCAGCTTTTAATTCAAGAATTCCAGCGTGRGTTTGACCATCCCCTCCAGCAGGAGGAGGCAGCGAAGCGGCTAATCAATCTCCGACAAGGTAATAAGTCCGCAGCTGAACACTCAGTGGATTTTCGAATTGTTGCCGAGGAGGCAGGCTGGGAGGAACTTGCGTTAAAAGGTATTTATGTAAATTCCTTGTCGGAGCAACTAAAGGATCAATTGGCTTCCCGGGATGAACCCGGAAGCCTGGATGAATTAATCGCCATGTCTATTCGTATTGATAACAGACTGAAAGAACGAAAAAAGGAGAGGAACTACATTTCCCAGAATCCCCGGGTCCCCGCTCCCCTCATCAGTGGTGAGTTTCCGCCTTCTAACGCCACAGCTGCTGTTAATTCCACTGAACCCATGCAAATTGGATGCACACGGCTGACTCCAGAGGAAAGACAGAGACGGTTTGCGGCTAAACTTTGTATTTACTGTGGCAACAAGGGACATTTCGTCACCACTTGTCCGCTGCGGGGAAARGGGCAGTCTTGTCAGTAGAACAGGGGAAGCTGACGAGACAGGACAATTTCCTGGTACTCAAAGTGACCCCTTAAGGTCACTTTGAGTACCTGGTCATGCCCTTTGGGTTAACCAACGCCCCAGCAGTGTTTCAAGCTTTAATCAACGATGTACTCCGTGACCTCTTGAATGTTGTATTCGTTTATTTGGATGACATGCTCATTTTTTCCCGTGATATCCAGCAACACCAATTACACTCACCTGGGTTTCATGCGCAGCCTGCCACGTATCCCTGTAAATAAACCTGCACCTGTATATACTCACCTGTGGAAKCTCACCTTTTGGACCAACTCCTCCAAGACTCATCTCCTTCTCCAGCCCGTAAGCAACATCTTCAACTACTCACCTGTTAAAGACTCTTACCGGAAAATCTGCCCATTACTCACCTTTACAACAAAAGTGTTTCAGGTCCCGTCCCCAAGATCCCAGCATCTGTGTAAATAAACTCACTTACCTTTTTATCCATTGTCTCAGTCTCTGTTTGTTATTAGTATTTGCTCATGTTGACCTCTCCTGCCAACCTGACACCCACTGTCTTGGATGAGCAGGATAAGCTTGATCAAAATGAATATCCACCCTAGATTACATTATCTTATGCAATTGTTTCCTTTCAGAATTAACAGAAAAACACTCAGAAATTGAGCGATGCCTTTCTAAATGTATATGATATGGAAAGAAATCCACCGTGGTGGCCGACGTGGTGCCAGTTTCCCCTCCACCACTACTCTAACTCAAAACCCTAAGTGTCTATATGCAAACCTTGGGGGGTGGGCACAGGCACAGGAGGCAAGAGTGGTGCCATCCGGCACCTATAGCCATGAGTGCCCACCATTAGTTCCTATAAGTGAATTTCATGAAAATGTTATGAGTGAATGTCTAAGATGTACAATAAAATCTGGGGCCCAGGTGGTTATGGCAAATAGAAATGTAATATTGTTGCTCTTATAACACAACTGTGCCCCAAAAAATTCTACATGGGGGAAGTTGAAAGTGAAGAGGATGGAGGTGTGCGATGAGGGATGAGGAGAATAAGCTGAAGGAGCAAAATGCTCCCACAGMGAGTCAGCTCCCCGCTGGCCCCAGTAAGCCCTCCCGTTCCCCGAAACCCACCTAGGAAGAGCAGCCGAAATACTTCTCCCTCCAGGCAAACCGCCAAGCCCACAGAACCCCAGACCATGGACTGACGGAGCCCCGAAGGTCACCAGAAACCGGGACCAACACCCCCCCCCCCAGACCCCCAAAACTCGACCCCAGCCCCATAGCCGGCCCACCGCCCAGAGAGGCCACCGTTCCCCAGCAAGGACGACCTGGCCAAGAGCGCCCACCCAACCGCCGACAGAGCAAGGGGGCACCCAGGGCAGGCCCCCGCCACAGCAAAGGGGTCAACCAGCCGGCCTAGCATGGCCCCCATCCACCACCAAAGGCCACCAACCCAATCCCCACCCCCACAAGACATCATTTTTACATCATTATGACCCGCCTATAGATTCTTGGTGCTGTGACCCTCTCTCTCTTATTAGTCTTTTATCTACTGATTTAACAGAACTTCCATTAGAGGTCAGAAATAACTATGCATCTTGATATGTACACTCAAGGGTTMGTACAATATTGCTGCCCACATTGGAAGAAAGGACTTTTCTTGTGCCCTGCAGCCACTTATTAGAAACAAGGCTTTCTCTCCAGACTTTAGCATATTTGATGACTTGCATTCTAAAAATTTAAGATTTTTTGGTGATTTATTTGAACATGATACTTTTATGTCTTTTAAAATATTGCAAACCAAGTACAGTTTACCACAAAAACATTTATTTGTATTCCTGCAAGTGAGACATTCTGTAAATTATCTTAAATTTCCAAGTGACCAACAAGTTTTGAATCCTGTTGAAAGCTTTCTTCTCAAATTTAATGAAATTGTGTTCACTGAAAAGAAATTCATTTTTCTTTTATGTGGAAAAAMGTTTTCTTTAAACTTTGTTATGACTGATAAGGCCAGGGTTTGGTGGGAAATAGATTTGAAYTTTGAGCTTAGTACAGAAACATGGTCAAAAACTTTTACATCTGCTAAGAAACTGTTTACTTGCAACAGATTTTGGGAAAGCCAATACAAAATTTTGCACAGATTGCAACAAACCCCAGAATTTTTAAATTTAATTTATCCACAGATCTCCCCTCTCTACGCTCAATCTTTCATAAGTCAACTACACTAAACCCTGTGCTGTTTGTTCTCAAACTACATGTAGAAGGACTTTCTCTATCTTCAGAACAAATGACGTTATTAGGTAAAATCTTACATTTTGCAAGGCATTGTATCTTGTTTCAGTGGATTAAGAGACAAACCCCTTCTGTTACACAGTGGTACAGGGAGACATTCAAGGTATTTCCGCTGGAGTGCCTTAGTGCTATCATAAAGGGTAACTGCAATGTTTTCTACGGGACATGGCAACCTTTATTAGATCATTTGCCTAGTGAGCTTGCTGAATGTTGAATAAAGGGGGATCACATTTTGTTTTTAAATATAATTAATGTCTTTTTTCTCCCTTTACTTTTTCAATATTTGACTTAAACTGTGGATTATGTGTTTTGACCCATATCTGTACAGCTACAACTCATATATTTGATTGATAGCTATTGTATTGGACTTGGCTATGCTGGATTGTTGTTATTTGTTTTGTTTATATAAAGACAATAAATTATTGTTCAGAAAAATCAACAGAGAAGCATTTTTTAATATGTTGGCTTTAAGTTTTTAAATAACCCTCACTTCCATCTGTAAAAATAATTATTCTTACTTGGAAGTTATTTGAAAAATGTTTCTAGCTGCTATAAAATTACATATACTAAAATAAAAAATAGACACCTATTTTTTTATGTCAGGCAGGTTGAAACAAGCAGTTTATGTAAAGAAAGAGGACTAAAAATGTGATTTCCAACATAAATTTAGTTTATCCAGCAGCACACTACTGTTTGTTGTAAGAAAATAAAGCAGCATAGRAACTGTCTTTGAGAGCCACAATCAGAGCTGCTGTATTTGATGTTGCAGCAGCAGGACAGCTTCCA
>NW_013952781.1:301178-302967 GCF_001266775.1 Austrofundulus limnaeus
ATCAAAGCAGAACCTGCTCTGCTGCTGCAGGACACTTCTAATCTCTCAGTTTTCAAGCCATTTGATGCAGGAAGTTACTGTTACAAACTGCTTTTCCTCTCAATATATTCTCTCTTTAGATTTATAGTTGATTTCCTGCAGTTTTAAATTCCCTACACAAACACTGTCACTTGTAAAATGTCACTCACTGATGACCCAGAAATCAAGTTGTTGAAGCATAGATGGCTTCAAGTTGTGAGTTTGAATTTCTGAACAACTGTTGCTTCAAGTAATTCCCTACTTTCCCCTCACATTCTCTCACTCCACACTTTTGTCCAAAAAAAAGTGGTGAAAAATATGAAAATATCAAGCTTTCAGCTTTAGTGTTCAGTCAAAGGATTGATATCCTGTCCTCACTGTCAGGTTGAGAAATGCTCACACTTTACAAAGCAGACAGCTTTCTAAAAAAAGAAGCAAACATTTCTCTTGTTTGACATCCAGTCCACGTTATCAGCTTTATCAGGTGTGTGGAGGTTTGGACCCAAATGCAGGCTTGCATGAGGAGCTCYAATAAACCAAAACTTTAATAAATAAAGCAAAAGCCACAGTGGCGACACAACTTACACATTCAGGAACCTAAAGCTGGGAAATGCAAGGAGGACTGAGAGTCAAAAGAAGAGCTAGAGTAATGCCAAGYGATTGTTAAAAAACAGAGGATGAGTGGGCTGTGCAGCACCTGGGTGATTACCATAGACCAGTGGTTCCCAAACTTTTTATCTTCTGACCCACAAAATATCCATGGCAAAAACTTGTGACCCCAAATATTACTGGTCTGAGTACACTAACTTTGTTAATAACTCTAAAAACACGGGCTTTTTGACAATCTAAACAGCTTGTACACAAATATAAATACTTTTTAAACATGTATTTATTGATTTTAACAAGAAAACAAGACAGATACATAAATTCACTCATACATCCTTAAATTATAAACCCAGACATAACAAACCAAATAGACATATGTATAAGGGAAGGAAAAAATAAATGAAATAAAATAAAATAAGTTAGCAGCAAACCTTCAATAGACCAACCAACATAAACATCAGTTTAACTCATCATATGACCTTATAATAAATCCTTTTTCCACCCATCTAGTTGGATATCATTTTGGTCCAGCCAATTAAGAAAGACAGACCAGATTTCCCAAAATTTATCAAGTTTGTTCTTAGTAAAATAACTGATTTTCTCAATTGCAAAGTAGAACGGAGAAAGGAGACATTAAGTAATGATCTCATATTGTTTGGGATAACAAAGTCTTCAGGATACATTTTCAAAATGCACATTTTAATATTTAAAGGAACCTTTTTACCAATCAACTGTCTAACCACAATCAATACATTCTTCCAGAATGCCAATACTCGAGGACATGCCCACATACAATGAAATAAAGAAATTTTCAATTTTTCTTTTACAAAAATAAATACTTATTTATACTTATTTTGTGTTTTTGTAATAGTTATAGGGAAAATATTACATTAGCAATTAATTTATTACCATTTAAATTGATTTCTGGAGATTATCCAATGTGCTTCATGACCCATAATTGGGTCCCAAGTCCAACTTTGGGAACCGAAGTGCAGTGGTTCCCAAACTTTTCAGCTTTTGACCCACAAAAAGTAACAGGGACCTGTGCCCACAAGTATTTTTGGATGATAAACATTTGTATCAAGCCAACTGAACATGGGCATAGTAACAATATTTTTATACTACATTTATCCATTTTAAATACACTAACCTCACTCCTTTGTAA
>NW_013952781.1:306478-310341 GCF_001266775.1 Austrofundulus limnaeus
ACACACACACACACACACACACACACAAGTTTGCACAGCTATCTAATTGGGGACATTCCAGTGACTTCCATTATATTTCTGCCCCCAAATGTCACCAACGCTGTAAACTCATACACTCACACACACACTCACACACAGATAAGTGAAGGTTGAGATTTAGCAACGGACTTGTGCATTTTTCACGGCCGACAGCTTTTGTGTTGCCCTGTGTCTCTTGATTTTTTTGGTACATAACAGAAGAATCCTTGATACACTTGCACATTAAAATACAAGTAAGTCTCTCATTTATTTTGTTTCCAGCACAGCGTGCAAAGTATAGCTATTTTGCTTCCTTCTGTTCCCAGTCGTTGCCAGAGAACTGCATATAGAAAATAACATAACATGCCTAAAACAGAGTCAAAGGTTTCACCCGGACTTACTCTGATAGATGTCATTAAACAAAAACATCCCTTAATTACAGGAATTGAAACGTTATCCAAAAAGTTACATAAATGATGGCCAGATATTGACCAACCGTGGCCAGAACAAGGAACGTTTAATCCAACTGTTATTGAAACCATACAAGTTCTCGTGTCTGCTTATAAAGCGGAACAGAAACAAGGTAGGCGCGGACAAAAACGTAAAGACAAACGTTGTGTAGAACATGGTATTTTGAAGCTGTTTTATGATGAGGGCCAGAGACGCCTGCAAGCTTATAAGGGTGACGATGATTTCCAAACTACATAGAAGCCAACAGCAGGAAACGAGAAGGACAAATCACCTCCTCCAGAAAAATTGAGGACAGAGGCGGACGAGCCTTTCTCTCACACTGCTCAAATTTCTCGTCCGCTACCGTATGTGAGAAAATCTACCCACAACCCCCAGTGATTAATCAGGAAGGAACTTATCATGTCGAAGACAACGAACAACGGATCCTGGAGACAGGAAAAGCCAGAACCACCATCACAATGTATCCAGCCACAAAGTGCAGAACCAGTGATGCCACTCTGAGGAAAAACKGGTAGGACAACAGATAGTTCCCAGAAAATCACTTCCGACAGAGTCAACACTCAGAGCGAAACTGATGAGGCAGTTGGGGGATACAACCAGCAGATTAAATGGATCCTGCAGAAAGCTGAGTTGAGAGGCTAAAGACAGCCAAAGAAGATCACCTTAGACAGCGACTCAAGCGAGGCAGATTCTGAAGACAGCTGTGAGTCCTCTGACGGTCAGCAAGGCTCAGACGCCAGCACTTCAGTATCGCCTAAACCACTGGACATCGAACYAGTGCTGGAGGAACTAAGAGCTATTAAGCATGAATGTCGTGCTGAGTTGAAACAAGCTACCAGTAAAGAAAACCAGCAGTTGCTGACAGAACAATTGCAGCAGCTGAAGATAAAAGAAAAAGAATTAAAAAGAAAAGTAGTTCAACACAGCCTTCATGGGAGGTACAACCTATGAAAGAGAGACGTAAAGAAGATGGCRCCAGTCCTAGTTCGAGGAAGAATCTTGAATATAAACCATGGCAGAACATAGACATGTCAGACATAATCGAAAAACTGCCAGTAATCCAGGATGGTGCACAGCCATGGCTCTCAAAGCTGGAAGAAGCATTTACTGGGACTCAGCCCGCGATTGGAGACATTAAACGTCTTCTTGCAAATCTTCTTGGAGTCCCAGCCATCGAAGAACTCTTACAGAAAGCTGGACTTCAAAGACAGGTTGCAACATCGGTGTATGATGCAGAACTTTTGGTAGTGTACAGAGGACAGTTGTGGAGGGCTTTGAGAGCAACATTTCCAGCTAATATTCATCCAGACAATATCATCATCGAACCAATGGGTGAACATGAGAATGCAAGAGCCTTCGTGTCAAGAGCTCATCAAGACTGGAGAAATATTACCAGAAATGATCCAGATTTCAACCGCATGGAACATTCGATTCTCCGAGCAAAATTACAAGAAGGACTGCCACCACCAGTCAGAAACAAATTGGCAGAGGTGGTCGGACTTGGCAGCATGATGAAAAATGTGTATACTGACCATGTTGCACACCAGGTCGACTTGCAGCACAAGAAGGAACAAGCTCAAAAACAACAGGACCAGGAGACACTCAGAAAACTCACCCAGGTGCAATTGATGGACAATAAAAATAAAGACAAGACTTAAGCTGTTGTAATGCAAACCCAACAGAATCAACCTCCACTGCCATAAGTGTTAAAAAGAAAAAAAACTTTAGGAAGAGCCAGCAGTGGCTTTACCTGATTATTCAAAAAAACTTTGTCTTTTATGTGTCCACCTCAACTGGGGGTGGATATGCATATGTTGTTCTCTGTCAACAAAATGGGACAGGGTTAAGTCCGATGGCCGGAGGCCTGTCCAACCAAATAGAAAGATGTCCACTCTGTTGCTAACTTCCTGTGTAGTGAAGTCATACCCGAATGGGGACTTGCGGATAGGATTTCATCAGATAATGGGAGAGAGTTTGTAGATAAAACTGTAAAACTGATCCTATAAAAGTTAATAATTAAACAAAATAATAATAATAATTAAACAACACCTTGGATCTGTTTATCACCCTAATAGCCAAGGCATTTGTGAAAAACTGAATGTGGTGCTAAAAAACCGCCTGGTAAAAATCTGTCATCATACTGGCCCGAACTGGGTGGCTGCATTTTKACTTATTTTAATGATGTTTTGTTTTTTGTACTCTGTTGCTGACTTTTGCAAAAGCGCTGATTTTAAGATGGGTTGGAGTGATGATGCCTGATAACCAAGTGCAAATGCCATTATTGGATGGAAATGTGAGTGAGGAGGAAATGATTCACCTACAGAGTGATGATGTTATGGAAATGTACCCATTTTAAGTATTTTGTTTGGTCTGGTTACACTTCACAATAGGTCTGTGTTGACACTGTGAAGGGAAATGTGTGTAGGATGGGTGCCAATTTTTGTTTGATTCAGTTTTCTCATGTTTTTGTAATCTAGGGAGGTAAGATGAATTGTCCGGTATTTTTTACCTGAGACTTTGAAAAACAACAACCCAACCAGACATTTAGACAAAGACAATCAGAGACCGGTAAAGTTTAAATGATACTGTCGTGTCTTGGTTCTGTTCGGTTCTGAGGCTGTCAGCGGCTTGACTCTTCTCTCTCCCCCGTCTGCTCATCTGCTGTCGGTCGCTGCTGCTTCGGTCTGAAGTCTTGTCACATGTCGATAAACTCTAATCTAACATTTGAATGAAGGAGAGACTATTTCCTCAGCTTTGGACATGTTTATTTAAGAGAGACATGATAGACGGTGCTAACAGCTAAGGTGGTAGGAAGAAGTCCCCCCGAGAGCCTGCGTGTGCCTTCATGCGCGCTCCCACGGTCTGACCCTCGTTCACATATTCTTAAAGGGCCATACATGAAAATTCACCACATTCCCCCCCTTCGATACGTCAGTATCGACAAATAATCAAACGTACATACATCTCTCATAAAATACACATAGTCCAGCTGAAAATTTTCTTGTGCATAATAAGGTAAATAAGATTTAAACTAAAATTTTAGCCTAAAATTAAATAGGAACCTGTTTAATCCTATTTGCATCCTAATTTAAGACATTACTTTAAAGCTAGTTAAGCTAAACTCTAAAGTAAGTAAAATCCCAATTCGACTATTCATTAGCCACACCCACAAACCTCCTGACAGTGACCAAAATGTCACCCTACAGGAAATCCACAGGCCAGCTATAAATCCTAGACATACCTAATTAAGACCCACAGAATCAAAAACCTCCCTCATGAAGCAGAAAGAGGTACCAAAAAGATCCTGCGATCAGAGAACCCTTCACACTGAGCCAATCTGTGAAAGAATCTCCTTTAGAATTACCAATTAACAT
>NW_013952781.1:311120-311646 GCF_001266775.1 Austrofundulus limnaeus
TCACCGTCACCTCATTCAACGAAAAAGACGCTCATACACACACACACATTCCTGCGCGCACACACACACAGAGAGCGCCACCGCCGAACACCGCTGAACCACGCACACACGAGCGTTACCGAATTCAACTAAATCATACACACACAACTAAATCATATACACACAAGCTCACTTCACGGCCGTCACGCACACACTCACTCACTTTGCAGCGCCGCACACACTCACTTTACTGCCGTCGCGGGACAACGGACATCCCGACGCGCGGCACTATTTGCCTTTATTACTACAAATCCTCTACCCTAGACACAGCTCACCGGCATTTATTGTCTAAGTAGGTCGTTTTCAGTTCCAGCCCGCCGGCATATTACGAACAACTTATAATACGTATTTTCACTTTGCCATATCTGGCAACCCGATCGGTCAACACAAAAACTCTAGCGCTTCCTCATCTCTTTACTCGCTCACATAAACCGAGCAAAACTGTACTTACTCGTCTTTTCTCTGTTGCCTGAACAGTGTGTCCGAC
>NW_013952781.1:312646-323252 GCF_001266775.1 Austrofundulus limnaeus
GTCACGCACTTTGAGTCTTTATTTGGAACAAACAGTGAACTCAAATAACACTTTATTAAAAAACCTTATCAGGTGGCCACATTCAACAGACTTCCTGATTGTTTTCTGTTCTTTGTCTGCCCATAAATAAATAATTTTACGACCATACATGCAAGACTTTTTCTCTTGGCATTATTTCAACGTGTTTCTGTCCTTAATTGCCACGACAGATGTTTTGGTGTTATCATAGGCAGTTTCCGGGTTCAGGAGTCGCCCGCTGCGGCCGAACCGTCAGCTGGACGGGGAGAGAAAAATGTTTTTTCCCTCTGCAAGTGTCCACGCTGGATTCTGGTCTTTGGCTCGGCCATTGTGGGTGCCTTTTCGAGATCGGAGCTGAAAAAGAACCTGTCTGACGGAAACACGGTGAGCTAAATATCTTCTTTACGTTTTCGGGAAAAAAAACAAGTTAAGGAGCGAATGTGCTACAGCTAACTCTTTTTGGGCTCAACACACTCTAAAAATCTATTTGTTTAGATGCCTGCTCTGGTTTGTTTTCAGGGGCTGACTGATTTTTAGCTGAGGTAGGTTCTGGGAGCGGTTTTATTCCAGACCAAGTTTTTAAAACAGGTTGGTTTGACTATACTGTTTTGAGGAAGCCAAGAGTGAATTAGTTAGAACCTGGTTAGAGTAGGTAGTTAGCCAGGCTAACTGCTGAGGGAAAATTCATTTTCCATTTGCTGTTTCAGGGAAACAGGGTAGGTAAAAGTCAGATAAAGGCGGCCGCCGGATTTCCATTTTAAGGAAGTTTATAAGTAGTGCGCTGAGGCACGAGTTATAGTGATGGGTCAGATTACATCTGTCGCTCAGCCCATGTTAGCACCAGATGGCCCCTGCGCAAAAGCAATGGTTAAAAAGTATGGCGAAGAGGCCATGTCATGTCTGCAGGTGTGGTCTGACAAATTCGGATTTCCGGAGGGGGGTGGCTTCAGCCCTAGACAGCTGACCCACCTCTGGGGCCGGTTACTGCAACATGAATCAAAACTTAAATCAAGAAAAACGATAAAGGTCTCTGATTTGAATGAAATAGAGCATCATAAAAATGTTTGTCAGCGTGGGAGGAAGAAGCTTACAGGAGGGAAAGAAAAGCTCTGAGCTCAGAGATGTGTATATTTAAGAGTAGCTCTCCTCCCAATACAAATGAAAAGGAAAAAATGCCTACTGTTAAGGATGAAAAAAATGATTTAAAAGCTGTTGATAAAAATACTAAACGTTTGTTTCCTTCCATTTATCCCTCTCTGCATGGGCTGAGAGAACAATATGAGGACACTCTGGCCCCTGGTCGCCGGCCCCCACCGCCAACAGCATCCTGCTCTGAATCTGATGACGAGGAGGAAGAGGTGCTGAACACGGAATCTGATAACGACAGAGCTGCTGATATCGGGCCTCAGACACCACCTCATATGAGCACCGACCCAGTGAAGCAAGAGCCACCACGGCCACAGCCGAGACGGGTGACTGAAGCAGCTGCTACAAAGAGGGAACTCAGTAAAAGACAGGAAAAGCAAGGTGCAGCAAAAGCCCCCTGCCCCTCCACCTCTCGCTCAAAGACAGGGTACAACAGCTCTGATGCTGTGGCAAAGAAACCGGTTGAGCTGCAGGAGGGAAAAGAGGCTCTGGAATCACAGCAAGCAGCGTTAACTCAGAAGACCAATGAGCTGACCCTGCCCATGCTAGAGGTCGCAGGACATGCAGGTCCAGCACTGGTGTTCCGCCCCTGGACAAATGAGGTCATGAAGGTGTACATGCAGCAGCTACCGGACATTGTGGAAGGTGGGGAAAAGTTCTGCGCTGCCATTAAAAGTTTCTGCATGGAGGTACAACCCACTTTCCCTGAACTGAGAAGACTGCTACTCTTTCACATGGGCCGAACCAACTTTGACAAGATTAAAGGCGACCTGGTGGGTGAATACCGTGTCATACATCCGACCTTTGATGACGCAGCAAACAACGACTACCGAGCTGCATTGGACAAGCTGTGTGTCACCATCAACCGAGTTTTTCCAAGAAAGGTTGTCATGTCAAAAGTGAAGGCCTGTGTGCAGCAAAATGCTGAATCAACGGAGGACTATTACTCTTGGCTGCTAGCTGTCCATAATGAGTACTCTGCAGTTGACGAGCCGTCAGACCTGGGTGACGTGATGGGGCATTGGGAGAGCGCTTTCAGACAATATTTCCTGAACGGGCTGTTACCGGAAGTCTTCGCAGTGTTGGACACCTGTCTCGACATGAAAAACGCTCGCTTGGAGAAACTGCGCAAACATGCCAGATGCGCGTATGAGAAGCTGGAGGATGAAAGAGAGGCTGAAGATAAGCTGATATCTGAGGCCCACAGGCAAACACAGCTCACACTGGCCCAGACTGTGACAAAACCAGCTGCTCGTTTCCCTCGCGGTCGAGGGAGAGGCTGTAGTAACTGGAAGCGTCAGCAGCCGGCAAAGAGACCTCCTCCAAATTCCTATTGTTACATTTGTGGAGATGCGAACCACTGGGTTAAAGATTGCCCGAAGCGGATCATCAAAGGGGTGACGGATGCCCGCAGCTGACTAAGTATGGAACAGGGCCGGACGGAGCCTCCGGGGGGGGGGGACGCCAGAAGCACAGCCAGTCCAGGCTGACAGCAGGCTTTCTGCACCTTCTGAGATAATTGAAAACACACACACACACACACCAGCTGATGAGAACATACACACACACACGCATGTTGGTTTCTGCTGAAGTCAACACAGGGGCCTCTGAAACACCTGCACACACACACAGTGTCAAGAGGGCCTGGAATCCAGGATGCTCACAATTCTGGAATCAAACGCAGGGAGTTTTCACCCCTACAAAAGCAAGACCTGGACAGGAAAAGGAGACATCGGAAGAAGAACGAGGATCGAGAGGCAAAGAGGTTGAGGAGGCAGGAAGAGAATGTAATGAATTAAAGTAATCAATTTAATGCTTACAAAAAATGTATGTAACCTAAGCAATGATGATTCTTGACTGTGATTTTTTAATTGATATATTATGATTCTTATGATTTGTGATCTATGATTTTTATGTTTTAAAAGAAAGATGGTGATTAGAGCAGATATAAATTTAAAGAAAGGTTAAAGTATACTCTGTAAAGTCAGTTTGCATGTGTGTGTGGCAGTTCTTGTGAAGAAAGAACCAGGCGTTTCCCTAAAGCAAACATACAGTATGAACCTTGTGTAAGGCTGAGCGCTGCTTCCTCTTTCTAACTGTCAGAGAGCGCACACTTCCCCTTTCTAAACGGCCAGAGTGTCTCACTTCCCCAATTTAACAAATAGAAGTTGAACTTTGTGCAGCAAAATGCTTCTCTGAGATGTTGACACAACGAGGTGTGGACATGGATACCATATAAAAAAGTACCTAGCAACCCCGAAAAGAGGAAGTCAAGCAAAGTTGCAACATTCTGGCAAGTACCAGGGAAAAACACATGACACATGGTCACACCAGAAAGGTGGGAGGCAAGCACACAGAGGAAGGATAAAAGGCCGAGCTGATCCACAGCAAAGGGTCTTCGTGTCATCGGCTGGAGGAAGAACAGCGAAGAAGCAGCAGGACTCCAGAGCAGCAGAGCAGCAACCGGATCTGAAGATCAGTTCTCATCTGGGCAGAAGCTGACCAACTCTCCTCCGACGAGTCTAAAAAGACCGAAGACCAGAATTGGACCAAGCCCAGCTCTGAGAGAGATCTTTTAAGACAACATTCGGACCTCATAGGGGTAAATAACTGACTGCTCTAAATTTGTCCTGCCTTCTCTGAAATTAACAGAATATGTCACACTTCTTAATCAGGAAGATAGTTCAGCTATTTAGAGTGCTTTATTTTCATCACCATCAATTATTAATCAATCAATTACCAATCGATATATTTAATCTGTATAATCAAATGTGGCAATTCTTGCAAATTCTATTAAACTGCTTACAAGCATCATAAAGACAAATTAACTGACTGGACATTGATACTTCTGGTTGTCCTTTAATGTTTTTCTCTGATTACAGGAGAGTCCTGTTATGGTAAGGTATCAAGGTAATTACATATTATAAGAGTGTGGTTACTTTAAAGCAAGTAGTAATAAAAAGGAGGTCAGATCACAATAAAGTTAATTTTTACCGGTTATTAGCCACAGAGTTGGAGATAGGATAACTCCTCTCTGTAAAAACAGTTCCCTTGAGACCTATTTTACTGGTCACAAAATCACATCTCGACCACACAAGAAGTGCACATCCTACGAGGGAGCGYCTGCCAAGCAACGACAGTGACCGACACAAGTGAGGCGTCCTTGTGCTACTATGCCTACACTGAAGTTGGGGTTCACAAAGGGAGCGACTGTCGGAAGAAGGGCAGCTGAAGGTCGAGCTTAAGGCTCCCACACGATGTCTCCTGGAGGAGACACATCAGACTCGACTGTGACGGTCACACCTGTGTGGCTGAGGGCCTGATTCACAGAGCTGCATCAGCCACCTTCATGTGACTGTGGGTTTGATCCACCGCCTCCAGTTCAACAAAGAGACATCGACTCCTCTCCAAGACCCACCAGTGTCCGGGCGGGTAAACTGGGGGAGGAGCAACAAAGGACAAGAACAGTTATGTCAAATATTTTGCTGAGGCGTATAAGCTGTATCCAACTTTTGTTCTTTTGGTTGATAAGAAACCCGTGGTCTTCCTTGTGGATTCAGGTGCAACGCACTCTGTCATAAAAACTTCTGATGCTCCTTCACTGGTACAGAGCAAAGATTACATTTTTTCTACTGGAACTTCAGGAAAGTGTGTGCGTGAGTGTTTTGCTGAATCAGTGGAGTGTTCAGATCTTGGTGAGAACAGCTTTGGGGAAAAAACACTGAAACATAGATTTTTGCTATCAACTAACTGCCCTATAAATCATCTAGCAAGAGATTTTATTTTGAAATTTGGCCTGAGTTTAGTTTCATCTCCCACAGGGTTAAAAGTAATTAGACAGACAACATCATTCACCTGCCCTGCACTCACAGATGACCATCACATGTTTCTCTGTGAGTGGAAAATTGACGGAACTGCTGCTGTTTATCTGACACTCAAAACGAGGGAGGTAATTAACCCCTCCGCAGTGATTCAGCAGATTGCTAACCTACACTGTAAAGCTTTTACAACAACATCTTTAAGAGACCCTTTTACTGAGAGTTTCGTTGATTTTTTTGAAGATTTCCTGTGCACAGATTTTATGTTTTGGGGCTCAGAACGATGTGCTGTCTCAGTGAAACAGAATCATGCCCAGAGTGAGTTCTTTATGATTTCTGGATCAGTTCCCCACATTGCTTTGGCTAAAGCTCCATCTGACAAGTGGGACGAGTTGGGGCCATTCGTGTTATGCTGTGTGAGCACCTGTGATTGGTTTCCCACAGCAACACCAGGGGTTGACTTCTCCCCCTCTCTGAAAGTTTACAGAGCAAAGTGTGAACTCTGTTGACCGTTTTCGCTCTCTGTGCCAGCTGCCTAACATCAAAGTCGACTGTCTAACCGCCCTGGCCATAAATGAGTCTGGCTCCATTGATGACTGTCTATCTCAGGTCCCAAATCATTTATGGGCAAAAAGCAAGTGTAATGTTGGTTTGATAAAAGGTGTGGAACCGGTGATTGTGACCCTTAAATCTGATTTTAGGCCAAAACTGAAGCAATACCCTTTAAAAAAAGAAGCTGTTGATGGAATCACCCCTGTGTTTGAATCTTTGCTAAAGGCTGGTGTTATTGTGCAGTGTGAGGCCTCACCTGTACGAACACCCATTTTTCCTGTAAAATAATAAGAGAAAAACCACCCCACGACTGGCGCTTTGTCCAGGATCTCAGGGCAGTAAACTCTGCTGTTTTCGCGAGAGAAGTGGTTGTCCCAAATCCTTACACTATTTTCTCGCAAATACCAGCTGTGGCCATTTGTTTTAGTGTGATCGATCTGAGTAATGCATTTTTCAGCATCCCTGTTGACAAAGATAGCCAGTTCTGGTTTGCATTTGAGTTTAAAGGTGCTTGCTACACTTTTACTCAGCTGTGCCAGGGCTATGTGGAGTCCCCAACAATCTTTCATGAAGCTTTGTGCAAAAACCTGTCATCATTCACACTGTCACCTGGATCCGCCCTTCTGCAGTACATTAAAGACCTTTTGGTGGCCTCCCCTTCTAAGGGCCAGTGTGAGAAGGACACTGTGGCATTGTTATGCTATCTGGCGGAGCAGGGTCACAAGGTCAGCCTCTCTAAGCTGCAGTTTGTAAAACCGCAGATGTCGTTCCTAGGGCATGTATTATCTGCTGCAGGTAGAAGACTGTCTCCGCAGCGTGTCTCAGCCATCACTTCCCTGCCCTGTCCTGTCACAAAGAAGCAGCTGATGTCTTTCCTAGGTCTGGTCGGCTACTGTAGACATTTCATCATTAACTACTCACAGTTAGAACGGCCAATTAGAGAAATTTGTCACGCCCCCGGCCTGGTGCCGTCTGGCACAGTTTCTTGGTCCCCTGAAGGAGAGGAAGCTTTTGTGGTGTTGAAAAAGGCTCTGCAGAGTGCTCCGTGTCTGGGAACTGCAGACACGACACAGCCATTTTATCAGCATGATGACGAAAGATCTGGCTGCATGACCTCGGTGCTAAGCCAGATGTATGGTGATAAGATGAGACCTGTTGGTTTTTTTAGCGCTAAGTTAGACACAGTAGCTGCTGGGCTGCCTAAATGTTTGCGCGCTGTAGCAGCAGCTGAAAAGGCTATTTTAGCGTCGCAACATTGTGGGGTATTCCAATCTGAACTTGTTTGTCCCTCACGCTGTAGACCAAATTCTAAATGAACAAAAAACATCACATCTCAGCGCGTCCCGTTATACGCGTTATTTTGCATCTGTGCTCGAAAGCCCAAATGTCACAGTGCGTCGCTGCTCAGCTCTAAATCCTTCCATGCTAGTTCCTTTGTCCGACAAAGGACTCCCTCATGACTGCGTCGCAGAGTTAGAGCTGAGTTGCAACCCCCGTCCGGACCTGTCGGATAAACCTCTGAGTCTACCTGAGGCTCACCTGTTTGTGGAAGGTTCAGCACGGCGGGACAGGGGAACCGGGGAAAATAAGGTTGGGTTTGCTGTGGTGAATGAGAATGCTGATGTTATCTGCTCCTCCTCATTACCTAGTCACCTATCTGCTCAAGCAGCAGAGTTGATAGCTCTAACAGAAGCGTACAGATGGGCTGAAAACAAAAAAGTAAACATTTACATTGACAGCAGGTACGCTTTCAGGGCGGTGCATGATTTTGGGGCACTCTGGAAACACAGGAAATTTCTGAAATCTGATGGTTCACCAATTTTGAATCATAAACTGGTGGCCGCACTGCTGGAAGCCATTCTTTTGCCAAAACAAATAGTCTGCAAATGTGCTGCTCACTCGAACGGCACTGACCCATTTTCAGTTGGAAACAGAGCTGCTGACGATGCAGCTAAGGAGGCTGCTTATGGCCCACAAGTGTTTACATTTTTGAAGATAAGGCTGCAGAGCCTTGCTCGCTGAGATACATGCAGTCTTTCTCCACTGCTCCAGAGACGCAAGCCTGGAAGAAAGCAGGTTTTAACTTTGAAAATGACGCTTGGGTGGGTCCTGACACTATGCCTTGTTTGCCGAAGCATTTTTTTCAACCATTTTGCAAAACTGTCCCATGGTTTAGTTTATGCATCCAAGTCTGGGATTTCTATGGGAAGCACACACTGGTTTGCCCCTGGTTTCACAACTGTTGCTCAGAAATACTGTCAGTCCTGCATGATCTGTGCCAAGCTGAATGCAGGGAGGCCGATTAAAGCTAAAACTGAAGCAGCCCATCCAGCACCTTCACCACCTTTTGAGCATTTAATGAAGGATTTCATTGAGTTAAGTCCAGCTAAAGGGAAAAAGTATTGTTTGGTTTTTGTTGACGTTTTCAAAATGGGTGGAGGTCTTCCCAACATCTACACAAACTGCTTCTAATGTCGCCAGGTGCTTGTTATCTGAAACAATTCCCCATTGGGGGATTCCTGAAAAGATCTCAAGTGACAACGGTAGACACTTTGCCAATGAAGCCATTTCTGAGCTTAGTAAATATCTTGGCATTGACCTGAAAAAACATGGTGCTTACCATCCGCAGAGCGTGGGTGCAGTTGAATGGTAAAATGACACAATAAAACAGAAATTGGCAAAGTGCTGCAGTGAAACAGGCTTATCCTGGCCAAAGGCTTTACCATTGGGGCTGTTTTACATGAGAGCAAGGAGGAGGAGCAGAAGTAATCTTAGTCCTTTTGAGATCATTTTTGCAGTACCACCAAATGTGGGTTTAAACCCTGAAACATCAGCAATCTCATTCACAAATCTGTGTGAAGATAAGATGTTAACCTATTGTTCTAAACTGTCCTCTCTTTTTGACTGTGTTCGTTCGCAGGTAAAAGCTGCTCTCCCAACTCCGGCGGACCACCCCCTCCATGACCTGAGGCCCGGTGAACACATCCTGGTGAGGAACCTCAGACGGGCGTCCTGGAAGTCCGAGCATTGGATTGGTCTGTTCCAAGTTCTACTGGTTACCCAGATGGCTGTGAAAATGGCAGAGCGTGTGACTTGGATCCACATCTCCCATTGCAGGAAGGTCCTGCATCCCCCCAGAGTAGCACCGGATGGAACTACTCCTACATCTGAGCATGAGGCCACTGCTACGACCTTAGCTCCTGTTTTGTGATCGGCTGATCACATATTCTTTGAAGTAAAAGATTACACCTGAGCCGAGAAAAAAATGCCTGGGTGCATAGTTGCTAGACTATTTTTTATGATCTTTTCCACCCCATTCACCTGTGGGCGTGTTCCAGAACTGATTAATCAAGACGCCCCCCACCCACCCGGTTTGAAAGCTCATTCCACCTGGATCAATGACTGTACGCACGGGCCCAATATCTCTGTGACAGTTGGCACCACTAGCACTGTCATTTTGAACCCGTGTGACTATTTTTACTGTTCGGACTTTACTGTTATGATATGAAATGTATGTCTGTTACAGCGTTCCTGATGTGTGTCCCACCTGCAACTCCTGGTCAGAGGCTCTTTGGACAACAGGCTACTCTGACTGGGGATACACACTTAAAGATGATGTCTCTGATATTAAGAACAGGATCAAAATCTGGAAAGTAAACAACACTTCTCCAGCTATTACGTTCCACGTTGAAAATGCTGTTGTATCTGACACTGGTTACAACACCATCTGTGCATATATCACTGGCTACGACGTTTGTGCACCTTTCTGGCTATCTGTCCGTGTCCCAAATATTATAATTATCTCCTGTTTTTAGGTCCTTAGACGCTGGGTTTCCTGGGGGGCTGTCCATCACCCTCCTGCTCTTGCTGGTGTGGCGTCTAAGGGTCAAGCTGGGAATCTTTGGTGGAACACGGTCAGGTCTATTCTGCAAACTGCTGGCTTAAACACTTCCTGCTATGCCTGTACTTTGTTTCCACATGATGCAAGCATGTCTCTTCCTGTTAGGCCTCGCCCTTTGAACTCTACTGATTTCTTGTGTGCTTTGATGGTGCTGACTCCTTTCTTAAAGGGGTCCAACAGCTGGGTTTATGCTAGAACAGACCTTCCAGCACCTTATGAACACATGTCTCATGTTGCCATCAGAGCCACAGATAGCAGTGCATTACGCACTGACGACTTTTCTTTATTTGAACCAGTGGGCACTGTTCATCCCTCATACAGTTCCATGTCTCATCTCTTTTGTGTTCACAGAACATGGAACCCTGATAGACTTTTCCTTGGCGAGASAGTAGGCTGTCTTCGAATTGTTGACAGTACCTGTGCTCCGCCCCCTTTTGACGTCTCTCCCTGCATTGTTCGCCGTGTGCCTTCTAGGATTAAATCACACAAACTCTCTTCATCCTTTGCCGTTCAGGCCTATCTTCTTGCCTTGCCTGATGACCTGGGAGCAGGATGTCCCCAGGATTATGTCTGGTTATGTGGTGTTCATTATTACCAAGTTATCCCGCCAAATTGGTCAGGTACTTGCACTTTAGTTGACCTGGTTCCTGCAATCACTGTGCTAGATCAGCTTGTTTACACCACCCATCACTATCCTCAGTTTGTGCATTCTTCTTATGGTTACCATAGGTCAAAGAGGTCGACATTGGTTTTGTAGGGGTCACCTCGAGTCAAATCATCAAGGAACTATCTTGGACTCTCAGTCCTCTGATGAGCTTTCTAATGGACAAAAACTCTGTTCCACTTAGAACTGTATTTAGGCCACCCAAGGCCACTTTCCTTCTAAATCAGATAAAAGCAGAAGAATCTTCTCTTATTTGATTTAGCGCTCTCTTAACTGAAAGTATTATGCATTTTGATAATCAGAGAATGTTTATCAAAGTTACAGGAGAAGAGAGGACAGATCTCTTTTCTCCCTCAGTATGATTTCAGCTATGTATGGTTTTTCTGTGGGAAAAATTCTTATGTAACAGACAATCTTTTCCTGATGACAATCTTTATGGTTTAAGTTGATGAAATATCAATGTTTTACTTGTCTGAACCATATTTACAAATGTTTTGAACTTGAAGC
>NW_013952781.1:323978-326907 GCF_001266775.1 Austrofundulus limnaeus
CACACACACACACACACACACACACACACACACACACACACACACACACACACACCAGCTGCTTATAGAAAAAACACAACTTTATGAGATCTTATTAGAGCAGAACTGCATGAAATTCCTTCTGCCTGAGAGCTGCCATTAAAAACAAGGAGTGTCCATCAGTCAGTCAGGTGCTCTCAGTTTGTGGAAAGACTTCCTAATTGTTAATTAACACTTAAATAAAAAACAGCAGCAAATCAACAAACCCAACACCATCAGATCTGTGCAAAGACCTGTGACCTCATGCACAAAGGAGTGCACATCTTTCACACGAAAAGTTGACGTACGGACAAATTTAGAAAAGTGCATCGCACTAAAATATTCAGATGTATAAAAGTGTGCTCAGGTTCCTGCGCACCTTTACTTTATACATCCTAATGAAGGTGGAGCTGAGACTCCTCCCCCTGACACGCCTCCATTTAAATCTGTAAAACAGATGTAAATGTGTCCAGAGTATGAGATTCTCCTCAGACTGTCCTCAGAAATGATTTTTAGGTGCAGAAAAATTATTTTATAAAAGCAGAATGAGTGACAAAATTGTCTATACTGTATAAGTAGTGGGGTGTAAAAATGTTTGCCACACTCAAAGGTGTGTGTGTTGGTGTGTACATGCGTGTGCTGTTATTTTCAGCGATGCATGATGCTGACCCCGGGTTTATACTGCGTGTGTCTCCGCTCCGCTGTGCAGGTCACAGCTGTGTGTTTCATGTCCAGTTTACACCTCCGCTCTGCTCCGGTCCGACAGRCGGGCAGGAAGCAGATTGTTTGATAAATTCAGTGATGAATGTGGAAGTCACAGAAAAAAATAATTAATTCTGTGAAAGATGAACTCCAAACAGCTGAAAACAACGATATAAAAACTTCTGGTATCTATGTTGAAACTGTCTCACTGTCGTCTTTCTGAAACTTCAGATTTCAAAATAAAATCCACGTGTATCGTGTGTGTACACATGTGCTTCATGCTACATGTTTCCATCTGCTTCCCAAACAGAACCATACATTCTGACAGCATTTGTGTAGAAATATATCCATATATTTATTAATATAGCTGCAGTTTCAACATTATTCTGACAAGTTATCCAGCCTAAAAGTGTCTTATTTTGAAAATACAGATGATGTGCTTGTGTCTTTTCCTGTTGGTGCGACGTAATCTTTACAAATTGACTCCGGCACTGCTCCGTTGTCCGGCTAAAACAGGATCTGTTCTAATTTTGACGGATCGCCGTCCGCTCACCACCGCCGTGTGCAGCCGTGTGTAAACACTCACTGGTTATAACAGGTGTGTGTTTGCTGGAGCGGAGACAGAACACAAGCAATGTAAATTACCCCGGAGAGATATTTGCACCTTTACACGTCTTTAATAAATGTAAACACAGAGGAACTGATTGTCAGGACTGACAAAATAAGCCAGGGCACAGGCAGGTTTCAAAACTCAAAAAGCACGAGGCCTTTAATGAAAACTCAAAGAGGCTGATGATACAGCAAAAACTCACTAGACTTGGAGGTAGACAAAGAACAAGAAGCAGGACACAACCAGGTAGACAGCACAATGATCTGACAATGAGACAGAGACCAGACTGATCTTAAATACACAGAGAACTAATGAGGGAACAGAAAACACCTGGAGAGAAACACCAGGGTCATCAGCAGAGTGATGTGGGCCAGCTGAGCTGAGACACACAGGGGAACATAGAAACACTAGGAAAAACAAGGCATAAAATGATAAACCATGACACTGATGAGTTTGGTTGAACTTTGAAAAATATTTATTAAGTTGATGTGAAGAAACACACATTTCCTACTCTTGTACAAAAACAGAACAACGCGCCCGTCCTCCTCCTCATCTCGTAAAAAGCTGAAGTGCTGGGGGTACCCGGCTACCTGACCGAGTGTCAATATGACACGGGGGGAGTGAGAATGTGTTGGACTCGCAGCGCTGCGAGTTTCTGCTGCGGTGTGGGACTGGGCAATAAATCCATTGTGTGCGTCTTGTGTAGCTGAGGAATCATCAGCTGAATACTCTGAGTTGATAACTTTTTTTTCAATGAAAATTAAAAATATTTCTTAGACAATTCACACATTTTATTCTCCTCAGCTGTGTGCTCTGCAGGCCTGTGCTCTGAGTGTGTTTACAACTACATGACAACAACATAACCAGTTTACAGACTGGACCGAGGGTCTTTGATCAGTTTTAGACTGATCTGTTTTCTTGTCTGAGGTTAAATGATTTTCAGTTTCATCATGGTTCAGTTTAAACAATAAAAACTAAAATAAAAATCTAACAGCGTGTTCAGACGCTCCTTACATCCAGAAAACACAACAGACTCATATTTCTGTGGATTCAGCTCAGATTCATGACTTTGTGAGTTAAAACTGTCGACTGAAAAACTTTGTGTGTCTGCTGCACATTCTCACAGCAGGTGAAAATGTGTGTAAATATACACACACTTTCACACAACGTTGGTTTTGATACATCACAACGTGGGAGTAGAACCTGGAGCACACACCGTTTATACATGAGGGCCCAGGTCACAGCCAGGACCTTCAGCTGATCTGATCACTACAGGCATGGTGTAAAGAAGAATGGACCACAGTCCTCCTCAGGCAGCTGAAGAAGTCAACACAGTTAACTCCTGGTTGTGTTTAGTTATTATTCTACAGAAATGTGTCTACGTGTTGGTTTAGGTTTGTTCAAACATGATTTTATGAAGGTGTTTTTAAAGTGATCCATGATTAGTTGTAACATTAGACTTTATTTAATAAACATATATTTTAACTGTAAAATAAAGACTGTAAAAATACTGTAGGATGTTCAGTTTTTATCAATTTTGAATGGGGCCTTTTTATTTACATGCAAAGTATTCTGGGTAAATGATGACGTGGATAGGTC
>NW_013952781.1:336046-337581 GCF_001266775.1 Austrofundulus limnaeus
AGGGAGGTGGATAAAAGAAATTAATAAATAATGCTCTGACTACTTCAACGTGAGTAGAAGAAACTCTCTAACTTCTTCCTTTCTTCTTCCTTTGCTCTCTTAATCCCGCGCAACCTTCATTTCCGGAATGCAATAGTCCCATTTCCATATAAGCTATGGGACTGACGGAAAGGTCTGGCCAGGGTAGAGGGCCACTGGAGGATCATTACATACCCTCTGATGAGAGAGCACGTCACCTGGTTCTCCCATGATGGTAGAGAAGGGACCGGCTCGTCCGGGACAGGGAGGGAGAGAAGGCTATGGGGGGYCACCACTCACCGGGCAAACCAGAAAACTCGCCTGCTGGGTGTGTAGTTGGTTCGATCATTCTGTAAGGACTGGCGGTCGAAGTGGGACCCATAATGCAGGTAAGAAAGCAGGATGGTTCAAAATACTGTAAGTAAAAGATTTTATTATATCAAAAAGCCGACATGGTGGCAGCAAAACACAAAAAGGAAACAAAAACTCACAGAAGAAGGCCAGGAYGGGAAACAAACAATGATCAGACGCTGGTGGAAACAGGCAGGTTAAATCCAGAGCAGGGATGAGTGGAGTGAAAACGAGCTAATAACAAGTAAAGACAGGTGTGAAGGAAATGATTTGGAGACAGCTGAGGACTGAAGGAGTGATGGCAAGAAGAGGACACAAGAGGGAAACAGCAGACAAGACACAAGACCACAGATCTTCACACCATCAGCCTGGACTCTACTGCAGAAAGACTTGAAGCTGAAGGAGTTGGTCTCTTTTAATGTTTTTAGGGCCATTCTTAATCAKTTTGTASTTAAGACATTTGTTTGTAAATGTTTTAACTGATTTTTTACTCTATTTTAGTCCTATTTTACCTTTTATGTGTGTTTCTTGTTTTTCTTTTATTTCTCATGAAGTATTTGATTGTAGTTTAATATCTGTAGTTTTGAACTTTGTAATGTTTGTGTGCTGCTGCCATTCTTGACCAGGTCTCTCTTGAAAAACAGATTTTTAATCTCAGTGAGATATACCTGGTTAAATAAAGGTTAAATAAAAAATAATTAAAATTGTCCCTGCTACAACCCCATAGAGGCTACATTCCCTGCTTGCCTCTCAGTCCAACAGAGAGATGTGTGGTGCTGTGGCTTCTTCCTCTGTGGAACGGAACCTGTCAATCACCAGGGGCGCAGCGAGTGAGGGGGGCTGAGAGGGGCCATGCCCACCCCAAAAATTTGGTGGCCTCACCAGTTTTATCTTTGCTTTGTGCTCATTTTAATACAGCAATGAAGAAACATTAAAATGTTCAAACTAAGAAAAATGAGCCTCCTGCAAGAACATGTTCATATTCTTATCCTAAATTTCTCTTACTTTTGTTCGTACAAAGGGTTTGTACGAACATGTCACGTCAGATTCAACAAACTCTTCTATCTTCAGGAAAAGTGTGTAAATGAGCTGCCTAAATTCCACCTGTTCGTATCCAGCTGCTCGTGCACGCGAGAGGAGATTAGCATATTTACCACCCCAAAAAC
>NW_013952781.1:344310-347307 GCF_001266775.1 Austrofundulus limnaeus
ATGCTTTTGTTTCAGAGATACTGAGGATGGAACATAGAAAAAAACTGCTTTTTTCCCCTCGCCTGAGGTTTTTCTGCATTATACAGTACATAACCTTTTCAAAAGTATAATGAATAAGGCTAAAAACTCTTAGAAATCATGAGTCCACTTATGTACATTACCTGTGTAAAACCTCATGCTGCTGAAGTAAACTACAACAAAGTTACAGAGGTTTTAAAATATTTAGGTGTTTTTCCTATGGCACAAATTGGTACATTTTGGCACCATCTACAAAAGTAGAGTTTTTAAGTTTTTAGTTATAAAACTTTAAAAACTTGATAAATAAGGAAGCTAACTAGCAAAAACGACACATTTTGTGTTTTATTTAATTTTTTAAACAGCACGTAGACTTAACTGGAAGTCCGGTGAGTGATGCTGCGCTTTACGTGTAAAACTTATGTTTTATAATTTTCAAATCTGAGTGCTAGGTCTTCTCTTTTTTTGCTGCTAGTTGAGTGAATTCTGGTTGGATTGTGATGAAACTTATATTTTTAGAATCTGTCAGGTCTCTGCTTTCAGCAGACATGTTGTTTTTGTGTGAAGAAGTCACTGGTGAACAGCTGAGACCGGGTTTTTGCCGAGACGCCATTTTGTGCAGCTTGTTTACATAGATTCAACTGCTTGTTGTTTTATCTGTGTCTGGTGGACGTAGAAATGGTTTATATGAGATTTTAGCCAAGATTCTGACGTTTCTATAGATACCACACATGTCTATGTTTACCTATGAGAACGATGGTTAATAAAGAAAGCAAAAAAATTTTAAAAATACGACTTTGCCCCCACAGGCGGGGGCGTGGGGCTCAAGAGGTTAAAGCAAAGATGAGAAGCTGTTGATCTAACATAAGACTGTAATGCTAACACACTGTCTAAATTTATATTCTGAAAARTTTAAGACGCTAATAATTCTTATATAATAAAGTCAAAAATGATTAAAACTGTATTTAATGTACTCACATAGTGATTGTTGGACATGGGCAACAGTAACCCTGTGACTCAGAGAAGAAAGATGATGGATGTACATCAAATAAACAAAACCACAAACAGGCACACAGCTTTGTTTTTAGATCCCTGTGGGGACTTTCCATTGACTTYCATTCATTTTTTGGTAAATATATATTCTAACCCTGACCMCAAWCCCTAAAATTAACCTCACAGGTACCTACCTGACCCTCAGACTAACCTAAACTCAATTCTAACCCCCCACCTGAAATTAGCATCTGTACCCATGGGGACTGGGCATTGGTCCCCACTAGGCTTTTTCTTGGAAATGGTTCCCACGATGTAGCAAAAACATGCCCAAGCACACACATTCACGCCCTTGTATTTGCATCAAACTGAGGAATTTGTATTGACTTCCATTCATTTTTGTAACTTGTATTCATGCCTAACCCAGATATTTTCCCTAAAACTAACMATTACTGGTCTATAGTTAACCCTAACCATTACTGGTCTATAGTTAACCCTAACCATTACTAGTCTATAGTTAACTCTAACCATTACTGGTCTATAGTTAACCCTAACCATTACTRGTCTATAGTTAACYCTAACCATTACTRGTCTATAGTTAACYCTAACCATTACTGGTCTATAGTTAACCCTAACCATTACTAGTCTATAGTTAACTCTAACCATTACTGGTCTATAGTTAACCCTAACCATTACTRGTCTATAGTTAACYCTAACCATTACTRGTCTATAGTTAACYCTAACCATTACTGGTCTATAGTTAACCCTAACCATTACTAGTCTATAGTTAACTCTAACCATTACTGGTCTATAGTTAACCCTAACCATTACTGGTCTATAGTTAACCCTAACCATTACTAGTCTATAGTTAACTCTAACCATTACTGGTCTATAGTTAACCCTAACCATTACTGGTCTATAGTTAACCCTAACCATTACTGGTCCATAGTTAACCCTAACCATTACTGGTCTATAGTTAACCCTAACCATTACTAGTCTATAGTTAACTCTAACCATTACTTGTCTATAGTTAACCCCAACCTGAACCAGAACTGTGTGCCTGTTTATGGTGTGAATTAAGTTAATTCACTCCATACCTCTACACCTAACTAGTAAAGCACAGCAGAGCTGCAAAATAGTGAGACCTAACTCTGATAGTAACTACTTTGTAAGTGGTCCTCACTCTGTAGCAGAAAAAGTAAACACACGCACACACACACACACACACATAAATCACATAGGTCAAAGGTCAAAGTGTGTCTGGAGAGGGTTTATTTTTACCTGTTTGATCTTAGAGGAAGCACAATTCTAAACTTTCAGAACCTTTATCATCCATTTCTCAATGCCTCTCACCAGCTGAAGGGCCATCAACAAAACCTGGGGATCAGTTTGTTCCAAGGAGCCATTGTGGAGGCTTGTGTTCAATTAGTCATGTTTCTGGTACAAGCAAAATGTAAACTAAATTGGGATGTTGTATAAAAGGTTTACTAATAAACAATAACTAGATGTTATCACTAAGAAACTGTACAAATTTCTAGAACAAAATCAATAGTTTTGATTATTGTGGCAGCAACACATAAAAAGTTGGACAGGTCCATGCTTCCTGCTGAAGCATATAGACAGGAGTTTGTGGAGTGGATGTCCATCCCTTTATGACCACAGTGTACCATCTTCTGACCATGTCCGTCCCTTTATGACCACAGTGTACCATCTTCTGACCATGTCCATCCCTTTCTGACCACAGTGTACCATCTTCTGACCATGTCCATCCCTTTATGACCACAGTGTACCATCTTCTGACCATGTCCATCCCTTTATGACCACAGTGTACCATCTTCTGACCATGTCCATCCCTTTATGACCACAGTGCACCATCTTCTGTCCATGTCCATCCCTTTATGACCAGAGTGTATCATCTTCAGACCATGTCCATCTCTTTATAACCACAGTGTACCATCTTGTGACCATGTCTATCCCTTTATGACCACAGTG
>NW_013952781.1:353188-354473 GCF_001266775.1 Austrofundulus limnaeus
GTTCTTGTTATATAATATAGTAGGAGTTGTGCTCTAAATGCACATGTGGTTGATTTTTGCATATGAGAATGTCATTGTTTTATTTTTTTATTTTGTAAATGTTTGAATTGGTTCAATAAAAAAAGTGTAGGGGGCGGGGCTGACAAGTGTAAGGGGCGGGGCTAACATGACAGGCAGGAGGAGGTTGGAAGCACAGGATAATTGTGTCAGTAATGAGCTCCGTGGCGGACGGATCTGTTCTGAATCACAGCAGCTGGCCAGGACTGGAGTCTGGAGATGACAGCGGCTTACATTTGAAGTGAATCCCTGTTTTCAGCTGTCCTAGCGGAGCGGGTCAGGTCGTCCACAGGAACCCATAACTCAGGTGGGTAAATGAGTTAGTGACGCTGTCTGGTAAACAGAAACACTTGGGCTGTGATTAGAACAGGCTAACAGCTATAAAAAATAGTACCTGCGTCCTGAAATCCTATCTGTTGTCACACAGTCAGTCACCTCGTCCTTTTATGTTAACTTTACCTAGCTTTGTAGGCTAACTTGGAGCTTTCTGACGGATTTCGAGTGAAAGCAGACTCAGCCAATCACGTTCCGCTGTGATGACCGAGCGTGATGCGCGTAGCCAATGGTATGGTGGAGGAGGCGGGGCTACAAGGCACACTAACTTGCTGGTCGTAAGTTCCAGCGTTGGTGTTTACAACAGGATGATTTGTTTATGCAACACGTCTGACGTGGTCCGTCCAGGCCGAGGGAGAGCCGCGACAGTGTCTTTAAAAGTGACACTGTTTTCTTCACACCACTCATTTTTATTATTTACTGATTAATCTGACTCATTGTCTATTTATTTATTGGATCATTCACTTTTGGTAAACGATTTACTACGGAAGCCGAGAGCGGCCGTTTTCAGCATATAATATTTTCCTCCATGGTTTTCTCGAGATAACAAATTAATTTCCAGATGGTTTTCCCTGCATCATTCCTGGACCCCCCAGCTCAGGGGTCTGCAACCTTTGCAATCAAAAGTGCCATTCCTGCTACCCGACTCACTAATAAAATATGTCCAGAGCYGCAAAACAAGCTACAACTGYGGTTATCAACTRGTGGTCCGTGGGCCTTTTCGGRGCCTTTTCAKGAATCTTTATGGCCAGTGGAGGTGACATTCTAAAATGCTAAAAAAATATATTGTGAATTCTTATTATTTATTATTATTTTTACCCATCAGGACAAATGAAGTTTATATTCATGTAAACAAGAAAATACCGTGTATAGTTTATACCAAATTTAAAAAAAA
>NW_013952781.1:355148-356459 GCF_001266775.1 Austrofundulus limnaeus
AAAGATGAACTTCATTAGTAGACAACATTTTATATTTGACACTTTTAAAGATGGAATATTTTCTGATTTGGTTCATGAGAGGATTATGTAGGAGGGGAGCTTAAGGTGGCGTTAAGCTTCTCCTACATCTCTCAYACACAAGGTTATGAGGAAAGTTTTACCAAGGTATTTCTCATTACTTTTAATATCTTGATTGTGCGAAGTGAAAAGTGACACAATAAGTGAATGTTCAGACGAGTTCAAGTTGATTCATAAAAGACTATGCAATCATTTATTTACACAAATTGAACAAATCATAAGTACACTTAATTGTGGTTATTCCTATAAAAAGTGTCAAAGTTAAATGAGATCAAATCCGCATCCGAATTTCAATTCACATCAACTCAGATTACTTATATAGAACAGCAAAACGTCAGCTCTGATGTTAACAACCAAACAATTTTACTGGCACTTTCAGCTTAAGTTTTGGCAAATTAAGAACAAGGAAAAGGAGGAATGTAAGGTTAGTAGGTTACTACTACTTTTACTTTATCAAAGTGTGGTCAACCGGATCAGCAGGTCCCTTCTGCGCTTAGTTTCCACAAGACACGTCACCCCGAACACGTCAGCTTTACCTGGTGGTGGCTTCTTGAGTCACCCCTGGGTAGGAACTGTCTTACCTCCTATCAGTCAGGGAACTTTTTATTGGCTCGCTTACTGGTCCTTGGCGAGTAGGTGTTTTTCAGGTAACTGTTCGTCTGTTTCAGTCCAAGCCAGAAAGATTCCAGCTGTCATCCGGTCCCTGGTTTTCAAAATAAAATCTCCCCACGGGAGGTGAAAACACACTTTAGAGGCTTGAAGCCTCGGGGTGGGACCGCTGGCAGCGTGCGGTGCTGTTAAGTCTTCCCTAGTTGGCTCATGGGATCAGACTTAAAAGCCAAACTGAGTCCTCCGGAGAGAAACTCAGCTTTGTCTTCCTCGGTTGAAGTCAGGAGTAAGAGTCTGTCACTCAAAGCCATCTGGGTTAGTAAAAGAAATGGACAATCTTTGGTTCCGCCCTCAGGCTTAGAGATGAGTCAGGGAAAGAAAGATAAAAGATTTGCCAGCGGCGCCAGCTCAAGGTTAAAATTCCATGGTTGTTCACAAGAGATGATAACCTCTTTTCAGCTTTCTTCTGATAGACTGTAAGAGAAATCACTACAGAACATTTATGATGATTAATTAACATTTCTGTTTATAATCAGTTCTGAACCTTCTGTTAGTCCAGATAAATGAAAGATTTTCTCAGGAAAAATCCACAATTATATTACTGTGTTCACAGTAAAATAAAAA
>NW_013952781.1:356599-358507 GCF_001266775.1 Austrofundulus limnaeus
TTCATTCATTCATTCATTCATTCATTCATTCATTCATTCATTCATTCATTCATTCATTCATTCATTCATTCATTCATTCATTCATTCATTCATCTTTTGTCAGTTAGTGTACAAGACCTGGAAACGTGTGTGGGAGTTTTAGGGTTAATTTATTCTACTATTTTGTAATATAAAATATAAAAAACCATACTGATGATTTTTTTTATAAATGTACAAAGTGACATCACAAGAATTTGATTAAAACCGTTTTTATCCATGGTTTAGTCAGATTTATAAAATGAATTCATGAAGCATTTTTCCACCATAAACTCTCCGATTATCACCTGAATAACTTTAATCTAAAGATTACTGAGTAAGAAATATTTAAATGTTTGAACTGTTTATTTTGTCAACTGTAAAGCTAAAATAAAACGAGGAACACGGTAATAAACAAACAAGTCAAACTGCAAAATAAAGTCTGATTTATGGATTTGTTTGCAGATGAAATGAAAACTGGAACAAAGTCGGTGTTTTCTGAGAATCAGGTTTTTCTTGCTTAATTTTTTCCTTYAGGAAGAGATGGAGGAAGTTCACAGAGACGAACTCCACAGCAATGTTATGGTCCTGACATTTATCATCTGCTGAAAACCTGCAGAGGAGGTACAAACTCTCACAAAGTCCACCTTCCAAACTACTGAATACACCATGAACACACTGTTCCTCTGGTGCTTTATGTTTCTGTTCTGTTTCATTTTGTTCTTATGGTGAAGCTCACATCAGGATAGTTAAAATGTATCTGAATTTAAGACAACCTTTTTAAACACACGAGGGAAAATGAAATGAAAATGAAAATCACCCACCACCTTTCATTTCACAACAAACAATGTCTGGAAAATCTCCAGTGTTTTTCTAATGTTGATTGTGACAAATCAACATTGAATAAACTCACTTGGTGCCAGGCTTGTTGCATCCTCTGTAGTTACTATGCCAGGCAGGGTTGCCAGATAAGAAAACTGTTCAGACCTATGGAATGAGCTGACTGAGAGAGGGTGAGTGTTATTATAATAATAATAATAATAATAATAATAATAATAATAATAATAATAATAATAATACGTTTTATTTGGAGGCATATTTCTGGCACTCAAGGACACCCAACAGGCAACAGATACATAAAAACATGAAAACACTGAAACATGCATGTAAATCATGGGTCTCCAACCTTTTTTTCCTTAAGAGTTACTTTTACAATATGAAGTTATCTAGGAGCTACTTTTGAAATATTAAATTTAAACTTAAAACATTAGAATAAGATTGTTTTGCACAAAAAATAACATTGTCTTCAATTCACATGAAACCACCAGAAAAAACACTGAATTAACATGAATGTGCTTTTTGTCTTTATCCATTCATGTTATATTGTATTTCACACTAATAACTTAGGGTTTAACTGCAACAGATTTGTGCACAAATAGCGACGGGTCTCCAGTTATTTTTTTCCACATTGTAGACTCCAGTGGGAAGAAACCCCCTGTAGTGACATATACCGCAGTGGGAGGGGTTTCCCAGGAGCTCAGTGTGTGTCAGGGGGTTATTATGAAAGGTGTGTGTGAAAACAAAGGCCAAACAACCACGTGACTGCATGTCATCTGCTGATCAACCATACTGAGACCTAAACTGACAACCAAGAGGAAGAGGAAGGGTCATCTGTAGCAGTGTTTCCCAAAGTTGGGGTCGGGACCCAAAGTGGGGTCCCGAAACATCAAGGTGGGGTCCTGAAAAGATTTTCTGAATTAATTACATTAGTTGTTCACAAAGGAGTGAGGTTAGTATATTTAAAATGATAAATGTAGTATAAAAAATATTGTTACTATGCCCATGTTTAGTTGACCTGATACAAATGTTTATCATTCAAAAATGGTTGGGGGC
>NW_013952781.1:359648-361697 GCF_001266775.1 Austrofundulus limnaeus
AAAAAGCCTGTGTTTTTAGGGTTATTAACGAAGTTCGTGTACTCAGACCAGTAATATTTGGGGTCACAAGTTTTAACCATGGATATTTTGTGGGTCAGAAGATAAAAAGTTTGGGAACCACTGATCTGTAGATTGATTGGAATTAAATGAAAGTTTGTTTGGCCAGTGACAAATTMAATTCTGCTTCTCCTAATTTTTCAAAAGCACAGAAGAGCTACTTTAAAAGAGCTGAGGAGCTGCTGGTTGGAGACCCCTGGGAAGCAATGAAAACAGGAGGTGTATGTTGTGAGTGGCTAACGTGCAGAGAAAAGGAGGGGGGCTTGTTTGACCCTGTTACAAAATCTACCAATCTATAGGATGGAGATCACAGCTTTGTAATAACTGCRTTGACTTTGTTGTTCTTCAGCCACTGTGTAACTAATTAGTCCATCTGCTGAGGGACATTGTCCATTTGAAGACCATTTGTGTCCAAGCTTGAACTTCCTGGTTGATGTCTTCAGATGTTGCTTCAATAACTACATGAAGTTCCTTCACTGACCACCAGGCTACCACAGCCCCCTGCTTCYAGCAGTGTTATTACTCACCGACCATCAGCACACTCGCTTCAGTTTTGTTGTTGTTTTTCACTGTTAGGGAAAAGGGCCCACAGAGACAGATTTAATTACACAGTAAACCTTCTTTTCTCCTTTTGTCTTCCTGTTTTTGAATATTAGGTAAAGCGCAGCATGGTTTTATAGATCTGGAGATGCTCCCACCTGAACTTGGTATTACCATCCTGTCTTACTTAAACGCCACTGATCTGTGCCTGGCTGGCTGTGTGTGGCAGGACCTGGGACAAGACGAATATCTGTGGCAGGGGTACACAGCTTTACCTCCTTATGCATTCTTCTTCTTCTGTGTTTCCTGTTGTGTAACTAATGTTTTGTTTCATTAGGCTGTGCAAGTCCACATGGGGACACTGCTCCATCTACAACAAAAGACTACCTGCTGGTTTCTCATATCGAAGGCTCTATCTACAGCTAGATGAAGGCAGCCTGACATTTAATGCTAACCCACTGGAGGTAAAACATACAATCATATGGAGCCTGAGGTGTGACACAAAACTTACATTTACTGCGGAAATATTTCCTCTTTCTCTCTCCGTGGCTGTTTTGTAGGGTATCAGCTACTTCATGTCTAAAGGTATTCTTGTGGATCATCCTAAAGAGTTGGCCAAGTTCATATTTTACACCAGACGTCTCAACTGGAAGATGCTGAGGATTTACCTGGATGAGAGGTCAACACAAATACTATACACACAACTCACCTGGCCTTGTTTAGTGTTTTTGTGATGCTTTGGTCCTTTTGTATAGTGTGGGAATAGCTGTGTTGTATACCTTCAACCCAGGATGGTCCTGTCTTGTTGTGGTTTCAAACAATGAAAGCTAACTCACAGGTCTTGGTTTGTAGTCACTCAACTTGAATTGAATCCTTTGCARTAATTGTTGCAATGAACTTTGAAAAGCCTGGTTTATGGTTGACGCGTTGCAACTGGTGCGAGGGTACGCTCACCAAAAGTGACGCAATCACGCTATCCCCACCCCCGCGCGGTGTCCCAGCGCGTGGTCTTGCACCTATGAAATTTTGAAACCCTGCACAGAATGTGCACGCCACGCCCCATTCACAGAGCACGTTTGTTCGTCAAGCTTTTGTTCTCCTATTTACAACATTTCACAAGTTATAAAGTGTTCTTCCACATGTCCTTTTGGAGAAACCTACAAGAACTTAAGCACCAAGTATAAACACCTCCACTGCTGGTGAGGGTGCACGCGCGCACTTTGACTACCCAAAGCGCGACTATAACCAAGCCTTAATTGACCGTCATTTCTGAGTTAGGTGAAGACTTTGTTCACTCAGTGGTTTCTGAAAGTAGTGGCAGCTACCATGGGCTGCTTTTTCTTTCTAAGTCGGTTAAAAACCTGCTTACAGCTTGTGTCTGTGTAGCCTGGTTCAAACCAGACCCTGTCCTTCACTTTGCTTTGTACAAGGGTCTGGACTTGATGCATAGAG